>NC_092266.1:7828855-7911355 GCF_036320965.1 Panulirus ornatus | reverse complement strand
TGTATCTTCTATCCACTGTACTATCCACTCTGTATCTTCTATCCACTGTACTATCCACTCTGTATCTTCTATCCGCTGTACTATCCACTCTATCCATTCTGTATCTTCTATCCACTGTACTATCCACTCTGTATCTTCTATCCACTGTACTATCCACTCTGTATCTTCTATCCACTGTACTATCCACTCTGTATCTTCTATCCACTGTACTATCCACTCTGTATCTTCTATCCGCTGTACTATCCACTCTGTATCTTCTATCCGCTGTACTATCCACTCTGTATCTTCTATCCGCTGTACTATCCACTCTGTATCTTCTATCCGCTGTACTATCCACTCTGTATCTTCTATCCGCTGTACTATCCACTCTGTATCTTCTATCCACTGTACTATCCACTCTGTATCTTCTATCCACTGTACTATCCACTCTGTATCTTCTATCCACTGTACTATCCACTCTGTATCTTCTATCCACTGTACTATCCACTCTGTATCTTCTATCCACTGTACTATCCACTCTCTCTATCCACTTCTCTCCTAACTATCTAAATCATCCAATCAATAAAGACATATCTATCTGTCTTTATCTATCTACCGTGACCTGACGGTGACCCTTGTGACCTTCACGACCCGCCTGCCTTACCGTGACCTGACAGTGACCCTTGTGACCTTCACGACCCGCTTGCCTTACCGTGACCTGACAGTGACCCTTGTGACCTTCACCACCCGCTTGCCTTACCGTGACCTGACAGTGACCCTTGTGACCTTCACGACCCGCTTGCCTTACCGTGACCTGACAGTGACCCTTGTGACCTTCACGACCCGCTTGCCTTACCGTGACCTGACAGTGACCCTTGTGACCTTCACGACCCGCCTGCCTTACCGTGACCTGACAGTGACCCTTGTGACCTTCACGACCCGCTTGCCTTACCGTGACCTGACAGTGACCCTTGTGACCTTCACGACCCGCTTGCCTTACCGTGACCTGACGGTGACCCTTGTGACCTTCACGACCCGCTTGCCTTACCGTGACCTGACAGTGACCCTTGTGACCTTCACGACCCGCTTGCCTTACCGTGACCTGACGGTGACCCTTGTGACCTTCACGACCCGCTTGCCTTACCGTGACCTGACAGTGACCCTTGTGACCTTCACGACCCGCTTGCCTTACCGTGACCTGACGGTGACCCTTGTGACCTTCACGACCCGCTTGCCTTACCGTGACCTGACAGTGACCCTTGTGACCTTCACGACCCGCTTGCCTTACCGTGACCTGACAGTGACCCTTGTGACCTTCACGACCCGCTTGCCTTACGTGACCTGACAGTGACCCTTGTGACCTTCACGACCCGCCTGCCTTACCGTGACCTGACAGTGACCCTTGTGACCTTCACGACCCGCTTGCCTTACCGTGACCTGACAGTGACCCTTGTGACCTTCACGACCCGCTTGCCTTACCGTGACCTGACGGTGACCCTTGTGACCTTCACGACCCGCTTGCCTTACCGTGACCTGACAGTGACCCTTGTGACCTTCACGACCCGCCTGCCTTACCGTGACCTGACAGTGACCCTTGTGACCTTCACGACCCGCTTGCCTTACCGTGACCTGACGGTGACCCTTGTGACCTTCACGACCCGCTTGCCTTACCGTGACCTGACAGTGACCCTTGTGACCTTCACGACCCGCTTGCCTTACCGTGACCTGACGGTGACCCTTGTGACCTTCACGACCCGCTTGCCTTACCGTGACCTGACAGTGACCCTTGTGACCTTCACGACCCGCTTGCCTTACCGTGACCTGAGAGTGACCCTTGTGACCTTCACGACCCGCCTGCCTTACCGTGACCTGACAGTGACCCTTGTGACCTTCACGACCCGCCTGCCTTACCGTGACCTGACAGTGACCCTTGTGACCTTCACGACCCGCTTGCCTTACCGTGACCTGACAGTGACCCTTGTGACCTTCACGACCCGCCTGCCTTACCGTGACCTGACAGTGACCCTTGTGACCTTCACGACCCGCTTGCCTTACCGTGACCTGACGGTGACCCTTGTGACCTTCACGACCCGCTTGCCTTACCGTGACCTGACAGTGACCCTTGTGACCTTCACGACCCGCTTGCCTTACCGTGACCTGACAGTGACCCTTGTGACCTTCACGACCCGCTTGCCTTACCGTGACCTGACAGTGACCCTTGTGACCTTCACGACCCGCTTGCCTTACCGTGACCTGACAGTGACCCTTGTGACCTTCACGACCCGCCTGCCTTACCGTGACCTGACAGTGACCCTTGTGACCTTCACGACCCGCTTGCCTTACCGTGACCTGACGGTGACCCTTGTGACCTTCACGACCCGCTTGCCTTACCGTGACCTGACAGTGACCCTTGTGACCTTCACGACCCGCTTGCCTTACCGTGACCTGACAGTGACCCTTGTGACCTTCACGACCCGCTTGCCTTACCGTGACCTGACGGTGACCCTTGTGACCTTCACGACCCGCCTGCCTTACCGTGACCTGACAGTGACCCTTGTGACCTTCACGACCCGCTTGCCTTACCGTGACCTGACGGTGACCCTTGTGACCTTCACGACCCGCTTGCCTTACCGTGACCTGACAGTGACCCTTGTGACCTTCACGACCCGCTTGCCTTACCGTGACCTGACAGTGACCCTTGTGACCTTCACGACCCGCTTGCCTTACCGTGACCTGACAGTGACCCTTGTGACCTTCACGACCCGCTTGCCTTACCGTGACCTGACGGTGACCCTTGTGACCTTCACCACCCGCTTGCCTTACCGTGACCTGACAGTGACCCTTGTGACCTTCACGACCCGCTTGCCTTACCGTGACCTGACAGTGACCCTTGTGACCTTCACCACCCGCTTGCCTTACCGTGACCTGACAGTGACCCTTGTGACCTTCACCACCCGCTTGCCTTACCGTGACCTGACAGTGACCCTTGTGACCTTCACGACCCCGCTTGCCTTACCGTGACCTGACAGTGACCCTTGTGACCTTCACCACCCGCTTGCCTTACCGTGACCTGACAGTGACCCTTGTGACCTTCACCACCCGCTTGCCTTACCGTGACCTGACAGTGACCCTTGTGACCTTCACGACCCGCTTGCCTTACCGTGACCTGACAGTGACCCTTGTGACCTTCACGACCCGCTTGCCTTACCGTTCGTAGGATGAACAACGACATGTGTCAATATCACCTATGTGGTACACAGTCCCAGCTGTTCATCATACATATAATATCCACTCCCTCAATCTTTAGTACATGTATATATATATATATATATATATATATATATATATATATATATATATATATATATATATATATATATATATATATATATATAGAGAGAGAGAGAGAGAGAGAGAGAGAGAGAGAGAGAGAGAGAGAGAGAGAGAGAGAGAGAGAGAGAGAGAGAGAGAGAGAGCGTTATTGGATTACGTGTTAATTGACAGGCGCGCGAAAGAGAGACTTTTGGATGTTAATGTGCTGAGAGGTGCAACTGGAGGGATGTCTGATCATTATCTTGTGGAGGCTAAGGTGAAGATTTGTATGGGTTTTCAGAAAAGAAGAGTGAATGTTGGGGTGAAGAGGGTGGTGAGAGTAAGTGAGCTTGGGAAGGAGACTTCTGTGAGGAAGTACCAGGAGAGACTGAGTACAGAATGGAAAAAGGTGAGAACAATGGAAGTAAGGGGAGTGGGGGAGGAATGGGATGTATTTAGGGAATCAGTGATGGATTGCGCAAAAGATGCTTGTGGCATGAGAAGAGTGGGAGGTGGGTTGATTAGAAAGGGTAGTGAGTGGTGGGACGAAGAAGTAAGAGTATTAGTGAAAGAGAAGAGAGAGGCATTTGGACGATTTTTGCAGGGAAAAAATGAAATTGAGTGGGAGACGTATAAAAGAAAGAGACAGGAGGTCAAGAGAAAGGTGCAAGAGGTGAAAAAAAGGGCAAATGAGAGTTGGGGTGAGAGAGTATCATTAAATTTTAGGGAGAATAAAAAGATGTTCTGGAAGGAGGTAAATAAAGTGCGTAAGACAAGGGAGCAAATGGGAACTTCAGTGAAGGGCGCAAATGGGGAGGTGATAACAAGTAGTGGTGATGTGAGAAGGAGATGGAGTGAGTATTTTGAAGGTTTGTTGAATGTGTTTGATGATAGAGTGGCAGATATAGGGTGTTTTGGTCGAGGTGGTGTGCAAAGTGCGAGGGTTAGGGAAAATGATTTGGTAAACAGAGAAGAGGTAGTAAAAGCTTTGCGGAAGATGAAAGCCGGCAAGGCAGCAGGTTTGGATGGTATTGCAGTGGAATTTATTAAAAAAGGGGTGACTGTATTGTTGACTGGTTGGTAAGGTTATTTAATGTATGTATGACTCATGGTGAGGTGCCTGAGGATTGGCGGAATGCGTGCATAGTGCCATTGTACAAAGGCAAAGGGGATAAGAGTGAGTGCTCAAATTACAGAGGTATAAGTTTGTTGAGTATTCCTGGCAAATTGTATGGGAGGGTATTGATTGAGAGGGTGAAGGCATGTACAGAGCATCAGATTGGGGAAGAGCAGTGTGGTTTCAGAAGTGGTAGAGGATGTGTGGATCAGGTGTTTGCTTTGAAGAATGTATGTGAGAAATACTTAGAAAAGCAAATAGATTTGTATGTAGCATTTATGGATCTGGAGAAGGCATATGATAGAGTTGATAGAGATGCTCTGTGGAAGGTATTAAGAATATATGGTGTGGGAGGAAAGTTGTTAGAAGCAGTGAAAAGTTTTTATCGAGGATGTAAGGCATGTGTACGTGTAGGAAGAGAGGAAAGTGATTGGTTCTCAGTGAATGTAGGTTTGCGGCAGGGGTGTGTGATGTCTCCATGGTTGTTTAATTTGTTTATGGATGGGGTTGTTAGGGAGGTAAATGCAAGAGTTTTGGAAAGAGGGGCAAGTATGAAGTCTGTTGGGGATGAGAGAGCTTGGGAAGTGAGTCAGTTGTTGTTCGCTGATGATACAGCGCTGGTGGCTGATTCATGTGAGAAACTGCAGAAGCTGGTGACTGAGTTTGGTAAAGTGTGTGGAAGAAGAAAGTTAAGAGTAAATGTGAATAAGAGCAAGGTTATTAGGTACAGTAGGGTTGAGGGTCAAGTCAATTGGGAGGTGAGTTTGAATGGATAAAAACTGGAGGAAGTGAAGTGTTTTAGATATCTGGGAGTGGATCTGGCAGCGGATGGAACCATGGAAGCGGAAGTGGATCATAGGGTGGGGGAGGGGGCGAAAATTCTGGGAGCCTTGAAGAATGTGTGGAAGTCGAGAACATTATCTCGGAAAGCAAAAATGGGTATGTTTGAAGGAATAGTGGTTCCAACAATGTTGTATGGTTGCGAGGCGTGGGCTATGGATAGAGTTGTGCGCAGGAGGATGGATGTGCTGGAAATGAGATGTTTGAGGACAATGTGTGGTGTGAGGTGGTTTGATCGAGTAAGTAACGTAAGGGTAAGAGAGATGTGTGGAAATAAAAAGAGCGTGGTTGAAAGAGCAGAAGAGGGTGTTTTGAAGTGGTTTGGGCACATGGAGAGAATGAGCGAGGAAAGATTGACCAAGAGGATATATGTGTCGGAGGTGAAGGGAACGAGGAGAAGAGGGAGACCAAATTGGAGGTGGAAAGATGGAGTGAAAAAGATTTTGTGTGATCGGGGCCTGAACATGCAGGAGGGTGAAAGGAGGGCAAGGAATAGAGTGAATTGGATCGATGTGGTATACCGGGGTTAACGTGATGTCAGTGGATTGAATCAAGGCATGTGAAGCGTCTGGGGTAAACCATGGAAAGCTGTGTAGGTATGTATATTTGCGTGTGTGGACGTACGTATATACATGTGTATGGGGGGGGGGGGTTGGGCCATTTCTTTCGTCTGTTTCCTTGCGCTACCTCGCAAACGCGGGAGACAGCGACAAAGTATAATGAATATAATCATAATAATAATATATATATATATATATATATATATATATATATATATATATATATATATATATATATATATATATATATATATATATATATATATATACATATATATATATATATATATATATATATAGTCATGTACTCTCCTAAGATCTTGTTTAAGGGTATTGGATTACTAACAATCGAATAGTCGTTTCCCTATTAGGGGCGATCATAGCCTCGCAGTTAGCGTTCCCAGCTACCACGCAAATGGTACGGGGTTCGAATCTTTGCATATATGTACATATATATATATCATCATGTACTCTCCTAACATCTTGTTTAGATTTAAAATCTTATATTATTTTGTCCTCCATACTACGCACCACTGCCTCTCTGCCACCTTGGAACTAGATCGTTGTGCGTTAGGATTCATGAGTTCAAGTCGTTGTTGCTTCGTCTCACTGAGACAAGCCCAGCGGACTTCATACCAACCCTTTATGTATCGGTGACGATGCCTTCCACGGCGGTCTCTGATCCCAGACGGCAACCTGAGGTGTAGTGGCTCGTCCCCGAGGTGTGGTGGAGGTGTGGTAGGGGAGCGGAACGATTTTGGTATGTAAATTAAGCTGCCTTTGTGGTTAAATGCACTTGTGGTTGACATAGTTTTATGTTGTGTGCTGGGAAATTGATTTTTCGTTTGATTTCTGGTTAATTAATGATTACACTTGCTTCTATGTTTGATTAATAATACTGATCATTAGCAACCTGGGCTCATTCTACACCTGTAATTTTTCACAATCATTTATAACGGGTTTTCTCCTAGCACTATAACCTAGACAACAGTGATCTATATCGTTATAATATATATATATATATATATATATATATATATATATATATATATGAGAGAGAGAGAGAGAGAGAGAGAGAGAGAGAGAGAGAGAATAATTTGGAACGATATGTTATATCGGGGTCGACGTGCTGTCAATGGACTGAACCAGGGCATGTGAAGCGTCTGGGGTAAACCATGGAAAGCTGTGTGGTGCCTGGATGTGGAAAGGGAGCTGTGGTTTCGGTGCATTATTACATGACAGGTAGAGACTTTTCCTAGCGCTACCTCGCGCACATGCGGGGGAAGGGGGAGGGGTTGTCATTTCATGTGTGGCGGGGTGGCGACGGGAATGAATAAAGTCAACAAGTATGGATTATGTACATGTTTATATATGTATATGTCTGTGTATGTATATATATGTATATGTCTGTGTATGTATATATATGTATATGTCTGTGTATGTATATATATGTATATGTCTGTGTATGTATATATATGTATATGTCTGTGTATGTATATATATGTATATGTCTGTGTGTGTATATATATATGTATATGTCTGTATATGTATATGTCTGTGTATGTATATATATGTATACGTTGAGATGTATAGGTATGTATATGTGCGTGTGTGGACATTGTGGCAAGAAGGTATACGCTACATACCACATCCCTCCCTTCCTTCCCTTCCTCCCACCCCTCCCTTCCTTCCCTTCCTCCCACCCCTCCCTTCCCTCCCTACCCTTCCCCTTCCCTCCCTACCCTTCCCCTTCCCTCCCACCAACAGTGTCTCCTGTTGCACTGTTTACCACCACCGTTTGTTGACCTGTTGTCCACATCTTCCCACCTCACTTCAACAGTAGAGTGTGGTACCATCATGGATGTACACAGACACGAACTGTGATAAAATCAAGTTATCTTTAATCATTGACGTCAGTAGAGATATCGTGGTAATATGAAGGTGATAGAAGGAAAGAAATCCAATTTGCCCCGCGCATGTACACCATTTTCTATTGACAGTGATCAGTTATGCTGGGATAGAAAACAGGGAATGGTGGCCCAGTGATGGGAGGTGAAGTTGTATGATTGTTAGCATGGCAAAGGGCCAATTTGAGCTATTTCCTAACGAGGCTACATAGAACACCTTTTTATTACTGGCTGAATATGGTAATTAATATTTCTTGTATGATAAATGACGAACCTTATTTATGTATACTTTATTGTTTATCGTCCATAATGATAAACAACTTATGTCGTTTGTGCTTGAAGATGCACTGGGTAGTCTTGTTCAGTGGGGGCAATAAGTCAGTCATGTTCACTCATGTCAGTTATGTTCAGTCAGGTGTCAGTCATGTTCAGTCAGGTGTCAGTCATGTTTAGTCATGTTCAGTCAGGCGTCAGTCATGTTCAGTCATGTTTAGTCATGTTCAGTCAGGTGTCAGTCATGTTCAGTCATGTTCAGTCAGGTGTCAGTCATGTTTAGTCATGTTCAGTCAGGCGTCAGTCATGTTCAGTCAGGCGTCAGTCATGTTCAGTCATGTTCAGTCAGGCGTCAGTCATGTTCAGTCATGTTCAGTAAGGTATCAGTCATGTTCAGTCAGGTGTCAGTCATGTTTAGTTATGTTCAGTCAGGTGTCAGTCATGTTCAGTCATGTTCAGTCAGGTGTCAGTCATGTTTAGTCATGTTCAGTCAGCCGTCAGTCATGTTCAGTCAGGCGTCAGTCATGTTTAGTCATGTTCAGTAAGGTATCAGTCATGTTCAGTCATGTTTAGTCAGGTGTCAGTCATGTTCAGTCAGGTGTGTGCACGTTATCTGGCGTAACTTGAGGAGCGTAGATCCGACATGGGGAATGCGTATCGTGCGTCTACGCACAATTCCAGTCGCGGACATCATGCGTATAATGATGACTGAACATCTGGCCTGAATTAATTTTTACTGTGATTCTCCGAGTTTGTTTCTCAGTCCAGGATTACACGATAGATCGCCACTGTCTATCCTCTATCTATCTTCTGTCTATCCTCTGTCTATCCTCTATCTATCCTCTATCTATCCGCTGTCTATTATCTCAAGCAGATCAACTATAACTGAACACAATGGTCGAGATGAGCACTCACCACTCACTGACTTGTTCAATATGAAGGAAACATGACTGACTGGTTAATAATGGAGATCACACACACACACACACACACATATATATATATATATATATATATATATATATATATATATATATATATATTTTTTTTTTTTTTTTTTTTTTATACTTTGTCGCTGTCTCCCGCGTTTGCGAGGTAGCGCAAGGAAACAGACGAAAGAAATGGCCCAACCCCCCCCCCCCCATACACATGCACATACACACATCCAGACACGCAAATATACATACCTACACAGCTTTCCATGGTTTACCCCAGACGCTTCACATGCCTTGCTTCAATCCACTGACAGCACGTCAACCCCTGTATACCACATGACTCCAATTCACTCTATTTCTTGCCCTCCTTTCACCCTCCTGCATGTTCAGGCCCCGATCACACAAAATCTTTTTCACTCCATCTTTCCACCTCCAATTTGGTCTCCCTCTTCTCCTCGTTCCCTCCACCTCCGACACATATATCCTCTTGGTCAATCTCTCCTCACTCATTCTCTCCATGTGCCCAAACCATTTCAAAACACCCTCTTCTGCTCTCTCGACCACGCTCTTTTTATTTCCACACATCTCTCTTACCCTTACGTGATAGTTTTCATGCATGGTGTTTTTGACAAGAAAATAGTGAAGTTGGAGAAAAATGTAGCTTAGACATTGAAGCTTATTGACACAGTGGTGAAATTGATGAGAACTGCTATTGACGTTTGTGTGAATAAATTGTACATTTCCTTTTCCATAGCCAGAGGTTGAACCATTATGTGACATTCATTTTTTTTTTTTCATTCATTTCAAGCTAAAAGTTTGTTTCTAAATTGTTCTTACATTTTTCATATGTATATATATGTATGTGTGTGTGTGTGTGTGTATGTGCATATGTGTGTGTGTGTGTGTGTGTGTGTATATGTATATATATATGTATATTATCCCTGGGGATAGGGGTGAAAGAAAAATATATATATATATATATATATATATAAATATATATATATATATATATATATATATATATGTATATATATATATATATATATATATATTTCTATATTTTATTTTATTTATTTTGCTTTGTCGCTGTCTCCCGCGTTAGCGAGGTAGCGCAAGGAAACAGACGAAAGAAATGGCCCAACCCACCCCCATACACATGTATATACATACACGTCCACACACGCAAATATACATACCCATACATCTCAATGTACACATATATATACACACACAGACATATACATATATACACATGTACATAATTCATACTGTCTGCCTTTATTTGTTCCCATCGCCACCTCGCCACACATGGAATAACCATCCCCTCCCCCCTCATGTGTGCGAGGTAGCGCTAGGAAAGGACAACAAAGGCCACATTCGTTCACACTGTTCTCTAGCTGTCATTCAATAATGCCCGAAACCACAGCTCCCTCTCCTCATCCAGGGCCCACACAACTTTCCATGGTTTACCCCCGACATTTCACATGCCCTGATTCAATCCATTGACAGCACGTCGACCTCGGTATACCACATCGATCCAATTCACTCTATTCCTTGCCCGCCTTTCACCCTCCTGCATGTTCAGGCCCCGATCACTCAAAATCTTTTTCACTCCATCTTTCCACCTCCAATTTGGTCTCCCACTTCTCCTCGTTCGCTCCACCTCCGACACATATATCCTCTTGGTCAATCTTTCCTCACTCATTCTCTCCATGTGCCCAAACCATTTCAAAACACCCTCTTCTGCTCATTCAACCACACTCTTTTTATTTCCACACATCTCTCTTACCCTTACATTACTTACTCGATCAAACCACCTCACACCACATATTGTCCTCAAACATCTCATTTCCAGCACATCCACCCTCCTGCGCACAACTCTATCCATAGCCCACGCCTCGCAACCATACAACATTGTTGGAACCACTATTCCTTCAAACATACCCATTTTTGCTTTCCGAGATAATGTTCTCGACTTCCACACATTCTTCAAGGCTCCCAGGATTTTCGCCCCCTCCCCCACCCTATGATTCACTTCCGCTTCCATGGTTCCATCCGCTGCCAGATCCACTCCCAGATATCTAAAACACTTCACTTCCTCCAGTTTTTCTCCATTCAAACTCACCTCCCAATTGACTTGACCCTCAACCCTACTGTACCTAATAACCTTGCTCTTTTTCACATTTACTCTTAACGTTCTTCTTTCACACACTTTACCAAACTCAGTCACCAGCTTCTGCAGTTTCTCACATGAATCAGCCACCAGCGATGTATCATCAGCGAACAACAACTGACTCACTTCCCAAGCTCTCTCATTCCCAACAGACTTCATACTTGCCCCTCTTTCCAAAACTCTTGCATTCACCTCCCTAACAACCCCATCCATAAACAAATTAAACAACCATGGAGACATCACACACCCCTGCCGCAAACCTACATTCACTGAGAACCAATCACTTTCCTCTCTTCCTACACGTACACATGCCTTACATCCTCGATAAAAACTTTTCACTGCTTCTAACAACTTTCCTCCCACACCATATATTCTTAATACCTTCCACAGAGCATCTCTATCAACTCTATCATATGCCTTCTCCAGATCCATAAATGCTACATACAAATCCATTTGCTTTTCTAAGTATTTCTCACATACATTCTTCAAAGCAAACACCTGATCCACACATCCTTGGCCAGCGTCAGGAGGCTGGACGTGTGGTGGGGGGGGGGGGGGGGAGGAGGCTAACCTAACCTAACCACAGCTGCGGTCAGGAGGGTCAGCTCCCCCCCCCCTCCTCCCTGTGTCAGCAGGCGTCAGCACCTCACCTGACGGTACGCAAAGTGTGCTGCTGACGCAGGACGCACCATGGTACCCTGAGCGCGTCGACTTACGCAGAGGCAAACAACCAAACTCCTGCCATGTTTATGGTTTGCCTGACACCATGAGGGGGGGAGGGGGGGTAGGGGGGGGGTGGGGGGAGCCAGGTAACCGCTCCTGTTTGCAGTAAACAGGTAGACAAACATGCGTTACTCAACGTCCAAAGTAAACAAAAAAAGGTGTTTGCGTTCCATTTTGCAAGTACGTCCGGCAAGAGAAAGAGTTGAACACCATTCTGGTCCCACCAAACCTTTGGGGGGCCCCCCCACGTCCAGCAAGCCACGGGGGCCCCCCCACGTCCAGCAAGCCCCCCACGTCCAGCAAGCCACGGGGGCCCCCCTCCACGTCCAGCAAGCCCCCCACGTCCAGCAAGCCCTCCCTACCCAAAGCCCCAACTGTCCAGCAAGCCCCCCCCCACGTCCAGCAACCCTCGGGGGGCCCCCCACGTCCAGCAAGCCCCCCACGGCCAGCACCCCCCCACGTCCAGCAATGCCCCCACGTCCAGCAAGCCCCCCCCCCACGTCCGCAAGCCCCCCCACGTCCAGCAACGCCCCCCACGTCCAGCAAGCCCCCCCACGTCCAGCAATCCCCCCCACGTCCAGCAAGCCCCCCCCAGTCCCAGCAAGCCCCCCCCCCACGTCCACAAGCCCCCCCACGTCAGCAACCCCCCCCCACGTCCCAGCAAGCCCCCCCACGTCCAGCAAGCCCCCCCACCACGTCCAGCAAGCCCCCCCACGTCCAGCAAGCCCCGCCCCCACGTCCAGCAGAGCCACCCACACGTCCAGCAAGCCCCCCCATGCTCCAGCAAGCCCCCCCACGTCCAGCAAGCCCCCCCACGTCCAGCAAGCCCCCCCCAGTCCCAGCAAGCCCCCCCCCCACGTCCAGCAAGCCCCCCCCACGTCCAGCAAGCCCCCCACGTCCAGCAAGCCCCCCCCACGTCCCAGCAAGCCCCCCCACGTCCAGCAAGCCCCCCACGTCCAGCAAGCCCCCCCCACGTCCAGCAAGCCCGCCCCACGTCCAGCAAGCCCCCCACGTCCAGCAAGCCCCCCCACGTCCAGCAAGCCCCCCCACGTCCAGCAAGCCCCCCCACGTCCAGCAAGCCCCCCACGTCCAGCAAGCCCCCCCCCACGTCCAGCAAGCCCCCCACGTCCAGCAAGCCCCCCCACGTCCAGCAAGCCCCCCCACGTCCAGCAAGCCCCCCACGTCCAGCAAGCCCCGCCCCCATGTCCAGCAAGCCCCCCCCACGTCCAGCAAGCCCCCCCACGTCCAGCAAGCCCCCCCACGTCCAGCAAGCCCCCCACGTCCAGCAAGCCCCGCCCCCATGTCCAGCAAGCCCCCCCCACGTCCAGCAAGCCCCCCACGTCCAGCAAGCCCCCCCACGTCCCAGCAAGCCCCCCCACGTCCAGCAAGCCCCCGCCCCACGTCCAGCAAGCCCCCCACGTCCAGCAAGCCCCGCCCACGTCCAGCAAGCCCCCCCACGTCCAGCAAGGCCCCTCCACTCCAGCAAGCCCCCCACGTCCAGCAAGCCCCCCCCACGTCCAGCAAGCCCCCCACGTCCAGCAAGCCCCCCCACGTCCAGCAAAGCCCCCCCACGTCCAGCAAGCCCCCCCCACGTCAGCAAGCCCCCCCCACGTCCAGCAAGCCCCCCACGTCCAGCAAGCCCCCCCCACGTCCAGCAAGCCCCGCCCCACGTCCAGCAAGCCCCCCCACGTCAGCAAGCCCCCCCACGTCCAGCAAGCCCCCCCACGTCCAGCAAGCCCCCCACGTCCAGCAAGCCCCCCACGTCCAGCAAGCCCCCCCACGTCCAGCAAGCACCCCCACGTCAGCAAGCCCCCCCACGTCCAGCAAGCCCCCCCACGTCCAGCAAGCCCCCCACGTCCAGCAAGCCCCCCCCACGTCCAGCAAGCCCCCCCACGTCCAGCAAGCCCCCCCCCCACGTCCAGCAAGCCCCCCCCCACGTCCAGCACCCCCCCCACGTCTAGCAAGCCCCCCCCACGTCCAGCAAGCCCACCCCAACTCCAGCAAGCCCCCCCCCCCACGTCCAGCAAGCCCCCCCCGTCCAGCAAGCCCCCCCACGTCCAGCAAGCCCCCTCCACGTCCAGCAAGCCCCCCCCACGTCCAGCAAGCCCCCCACGTCCAGCAAGCCCCCCACGTCCAGCAAGCCCCCCCCCACGTCCAGCAAGCCCCCCCACGTCCAGCAAGCCCCCCCCCTACGTCCAGCAAAGCCCCCCACGTCCAGCAAGCCCCCCCACGTCCAGCAAGCCCCCCCCACGTCCAGCAAGCCCCCCCCACGTCCAGCACCCCCCACGTCCAGCAATCCGCCCCCACGTTCAGCAAAGCCCCCCCCACGTCCAGCACCCCCCCCACGTCCAGCAAGCCGCCCCCACGTCCAGCAAGCCCCCCCACGTCCAGCAAGCCCCCCCCCACGTCAAGCAAGCCCCCCCCACGTCCAGCAAGCCCCCCACGTCCAGCAAGCCCCCCCACGTCCAGCAAGCCCCCCCACGTCCAGCAAGCCCCCCCACGTCCAGCAAGCCCCCCACGTCCAGCAAGCCCCCCCACGTCCAGCAAGCCCCCCCCACGTCCAGCAAGCCCCCCCACGTCCAGCAAGCCCCCCCACGTCCAGCAAGCCCCCCCACGTCCAGCAAGCCCCCCACGTCCAGCAAGCCCCCCCACGTCCAGCAAGCCCCCCCCACGTCCAGCAAGCCCCCCCACGTCCAGCAAGCCCCCCCACGTCCAGCAAGCCCCCCCACGTCCAGCAAGCCCCCCCCCCACGTCCAGCAAGCCCCCCCACGTCCAGCAATCCGCCCCCACGTCAGCAAGCCCCCCCACGTCCAGCAAGCCCCCCCACGTCCAGCAAGCCCCCCCACGTCCAGCAAGCCCCCCCACGTCCAGCAAGCCCCCCCACGTCCAGCAAGCCCCCCCACGTCCAGCAAGCCCCCCACGTCCAGCAAGCCCCCCCCACGTCCAGCAAGCCCCCCCACGTCCAGCAAGCCCCCCCACGTCCAGCAATCCGCCCCCACGTCAGCAAGCCCCCCCACGTCCAGCAAGCCCCCCCACGTCCAGCACCCCCCCCCACGTCCAGCAAGCCCCCCCCACGTCCAGCAAGCCCACCCCAACTCCAGCAAGCCCCCCCCCACGTCCAGCAAGCCCCCCACGTCCAGCAAGCCCCCCCACGTCCAGCAAGCCCCCCCCACGTCCAGCAAGCCCCCCCCACGTCCAGCAAGCCCCCCCACGTCCAGCAAGCCCCCCCCACGTCCAGCAAGCCCCCCCCACGTCCAGCAAGCCCCCCACGTCCAGCAAGCCCCCCATGTCCAGCAAGCCCCCCACGTCCAGCAAGCCCCCCACGTCCAGCAAGCCCCCCACGTCCAGCAAGCCCCCGCCCCCATGTCCAGCAAGCCCCCCCCACGTCCAGCAAGCCCCCCCCCCACGTCCAGCAAGCCCCCCCCACGTCCAGCAAGCCCCCCACGTCCAGCAAGCCCCCCCACGTCCAGCAAGCCCCCGCCCCCATGTCCAGCAAGCCCCCGCCCCCATGTCCAGCAAGCCCCCCCCCACGTCCAGCAAGCTCCCCCCACGTCCAGCAAGCCCCCCACGTCCAGCAAGCCCCAGATGTCCAGCAAGCCCCCCACGTCCAGCAAGCCCCCCACGTCCAGCAAGCCCCCCACGTCCAGCAAGCCCCCCACGTCCAGCAAGCCCCCCGCCCCCATGTCCAGCAAGCCCCCCCACGTCCAGCAAGCCCCCCACGTCCAGCAAGCCCCCCACGTCCAGCAAGCCCCCCACGTCCAGCAAGCCCCCGCCCCCCATGTCCAGCAAGCCCCCCCCCCCACGTCCAGCAAGCCCCCCACGTCCAGCAAGCCCCCCATGTCCAGCAAGCCCCCCCACGTCCAGCAAGCCCCCCACGTCCAGCAAGCCCCCCACGTCCAGCAAGCCCCCGCCCCCATGTCCAGCAAGCCCCCCCCACGTCCAGCAAGCCCCCCACGTCCAGCAAGCCCCCCACGTCCAGCAAGCCCCCCCACGTCCAGCAAGCCCCCGCCCCCATGTCCAGCAAGCCCCCCCCCCCCACGTCCAGCAAGCCCCCCCACGTCCAGCAAGCTCCACCCACGTCCAGCAAGCCCCCCCACGTCCAGCAAGCCCCCCACGTCCAGCAAGCCCCCCACGTCCAGCAAGCCCCCCACGTCCAGCAAGCCCCCCACGTCCAGCAAGCCCCCCCACGTCCAGCAAGCCCCCGCCCCCATGTCCAGCAAGCCCCCCCCCCCCCCCACGTCCAGCAAGCCCCCCCACGTCCAGCAAGCTCCACCCACGTCCAGCAAGCCCCCCACGTCCAGCAAGCCCCCCCACGTGCAGCAAGCCCCCCCACGTCCAGCAAGCCCCCCCCACGTCCACCAGGGCGAAGAGCCTCATAGATACGTTCCAGTGGCTTCGTTCAGAACGGCTTTGTTATGATAATGGCAAGTGAACGATGCGGTGTCAGAAAGGTTCGTGTCAGGAGGAACGAGGGGGGGGGGGACACGCAGCGGCCTAGCCGTTCATCGGGGCGTCGCGGGAGGGCAGATGCAACACAGAGACACACACCTGACACACCTGCATTGTTTACCCGCGAGGCAGGTGTAAACACCAGACAAACGTGAACGTAATGGAAGGAAAAAAACATGAGTTTGACAACACTACACCTGGCTGTGGGCTGGGCGGGCGGGCGGGCTGATGGATTGTGTGATTGGATTTCACTGGAGCAGTGTGGGTGGAGCCCGCCCACCCACCCGCCCAGTGTGGGTGGAGGCCGCCCACCCCGCCCAGTGTGGGTGAAGCCCGCTCAACCGGCCCGGCCCGCCCAGTGTGGGGTGGAGTTCGCCCACCTGCCCAGTGTGGGTGGAGGCCGCCCACCCCGCCCAGTGTGGGTGGAGGCCGCCCACCCCGCCCAGTGTGGGTGGAGCCCGCCCGGCCCGCCCAGTGTGGGTGGATGGGTGGGGGCCTCACTAGCCAGGCCGGCCAGCTAACCTCAGCTGGAGAGGGACGGCTTATCCTGAGTGGATATTCTGCAAAGTCATCCCCTCCTCATTAATGGGGGGGAGGGGGGAGGGGGGAAGGAGGGGAGAGAGAGAGAGAGAGAGAGAGAGAGAGAGAGAGAGAGGGCGCAGCCCCCAGCGCCCTCTCCCTCCTGACGTAGCCAATCCATTCCACTCACTAAGTCTTCACGTCTCATGTGGGAAGTCAGTCAGACGACCCAGGAGAGAGAGAGATGGTCTCGCGAGACGAGATCATCTCACGCACGAGACTTCGAGACGAGGCTCTCGCTCACATGTTGTCCAGCTGGGATCTTATACTAATAATATCTCTCATATCTGTCTATTTGACAGGATCTTGTTCTTATCTGTCTATCTATTTACCACAGAGAGGGTCCTGAACTCACTTCAGAATCCTTCACGTTTCCCAGGAATCCCTCCAGCTCTAAGGCTGCGCTACGTCCAGTAGCAGGGGAATGGTCCTTCCCTTCCGTCAGGGGACGAGGATACAGACCCGCTGGAGGTGACCACTCACTCGTGGTACTTGAACACCATCCACTCATATACACACATATATATACATAAACGCCTATACACACACATATACATATCAACATATACATTCGTGTATATACACAGGCATGTACATATATACACATGTATATATACACAGGCATGTACATATATACACATGTATATATTCATACTTGGTTGCCTTCGGCCATTCCTATCACCAACCTCCCCACTTCAGCGAGGTAGCGCCAGGAAGACAGACAACAAAGGCCACATTCGTTCACACTCAGTCTCTAGCTGTCATGTAATAATGCACCGAAACCACAGCTCCCTTTCCACATCCAGGCCCCACACAGCTTTCCATGGTTTACCTCAGACGCTTCACATGCCCTGATCCAATCCACTGACAGCACGTCAACCCCGGTATACCACATCGATCCAATTCACTCTATTCCTTGCCCTCCTTTCACCCTCCTGCATGTTCAGGCCCCGATCACACAAAATCTTTTTCACTCCATCTTTCCCCCTCCAATTTGGTCTCCCTCTTCTCCTCGTTCCCTCCACCTCCGACACATATATCCTCTTGGTCAATCTTTCCTCACTCATTCTCTCCATGTGCCCAAACCATTTCAAAACACCCTCTTCTGCTCTCTCAACCATGCTCTTTTTATTTCCACACATCTCTCTTACCCTTACGTTACTTACTCGATCAAACCACCTCACACCACACATTGTCCTCAAACATCTCATTTCCAGCACATCCATCCTCCTGCGCACAACTCTATCCATAGCCCACGCCTCGCAACCATACAACATTGTTGGAACCACTATTCCTTCAAACATACCCATTTTTGCTTTTCGAGATAATGTTCTCGACTTCCACACATTCTTCAGTGCTCCCAGAATTTTCGCCCCCTCCCCCACCCTATGATCCACTTCCGCTTCCATGGTTCCATCCGCTGCCAGATCCACTCCCAGATATCTAAAACACTTCACTTCCTCCAGTTTTTCTCCATTCAAACTCACCTCCCAATTGAATTGACCCTCAACCCTACTGTACCTAATAACCTTGCTCTTATTCACATTTACTCTTAACTTTCTTCTTTCACACACATTATATATATATATATATATATATATATCGAGTGTACAGTCAGGTCAAAGAACTTCTTTCTCTCTCCAAGGGAATCTACACTTTCCTGCTACTGGAAGGAGCGCAGCCATCGGATGTAAGGGAAACTTCAGTATGGTGTTGGAGAACACCAGGACTCCTTCATACACATTGGTCACGGGACAATTATTGATAAATGATAAATAAAACATCGGTATTAGTTAATGAAATATATTGTATATACAT
The DNA here is from genome assembly GCF_036320965.1 of Panulirus ornatus. NCBI lineage: Eukaryota > Metazoa > Arthropoda > Malacostraca > Decapoda > Palinuridae > Panulirus > Panulirus ornatus. The sequence goes on along the minus strand of NC_092266.1, from coordinate 7,892,690 downwards.
CTACCATGATGGAGGGATGAAAGTGCTAAAAAACGACAGAGATGATGCAGCCATAAAGATGTTAATCCTATATATCTAAAACCTGTGGTCTTCGAGGAAGATGGGTTCTTATCTCTGTATTATCAAATGACCCTTCCCCACCAGCTGGGCCATATCACAAGATAAAGAGAGGTCATTCAAGGAGACATATTGAAGATACTCACCATTACCCGCTTATGTGACAATTAACAAAATGTTATCTTTCACATTAACCAACATTCTTGGCTTCTCTTTGTCTATCTCATTAAATATATATATTAACAATCTTTATATTCTTGTTTGATCAGTTATATCGCTCCCTCATCTATCCTTGATGTGTTATGTGTTTCCCATCGCTTGTGTCTCCCCGCGTGCGATGCGATGCGATGCGATGCGATAATGTGTTTGAGACGCACGACCGAGATGAAGGATGTGTATCCTGCGTCCTGTTCATAAGGACACGACTCGTGCGTGAGGAATCAATAGGATCCGATGCTTCTATAAGGGATTCCAATGGTCTGTATCATGGAACGAACACCCTTGTACGCGATCCTCTTCTGTTCACTGATCCCCTTTCCCTGCTCCAATACGGGATCTCGGACCACAGTAAACAAAGGAATACGAAGAAACTGAAATAGAAACAGACTTCAGACATCAGAAGCTCACAGGTTAGTGAGACACAAGTGAGATAGATAGATAGATAGATAGATAGATAGATAGAGAGAGAGAGAGAGAGAGAGAGAGAGAGAGAGAGAGAGAGAGAGAGAGAGAGAGAGAGAGAGAGAGAGAGAGAGAGAGAGAGAGAGAGAGAGAGAGAGAGAGAGAGAGAGTAACGTAAAAGTCTTGGACGTGAAGCGAAGCATCGATCAAGTCTCTCATATAAACCATGTCTCTGTAACACTTCTCCTCTAAACCATCTCTTAGTTTGCCTCATTCCAGGTAAATGGTTCGCTCACGAGTTAATTAGGAGTCCAAATGAGACGAGGGAGGTCGTTAGTGGCTTGTTATATCATTAGAAATACGTGTGTGTGGTTCATCACCTCTCAACCTTCTCTTCTCTGAGCTAAATAGATTCGTCTATTAATCTGCTCTCGTAAAATCTATTCCTAAGTCTGGTAATCATTTTGGTTACCTGACGCTATACATTCCTTCATCCTCTTCATCGTTGTGATAGACAAGGGTAACCATAACCTGAAGACCAATATGCAAATTACGGCCAAAACAAAGAATTGTACAGGAAAGAAACACGTTCATTTCCCTGAACTTCACCTCGAAGGCTATGCCTGTATATCCAAGAATTTGCTTCACATTTTCCACTGCTTCTGTCCAGTGTTGACCTGATTTCAGGTCACCACAGATGACTACACTCATGTGGTTTCAGGTCACCACAGATGACTACACTCATGCGATTTCAGGTCACCACAGATAACTACACTCAAGTGATCTTAGGTCACCACAGATAACTACACTCAAGTGGTTTTCCCTCATTCATCTTCTGCAGGTCAAATGAAGTCATGTCTTTTTCTATCTACACCCGACGTGGTCATACAAGTGACTGATATTGAAATTCATTTTCCACTTGTGTCAACCCAAACCATCAGTTCCTCTGTTAGTTTGAAGTGGTTAACATTTATTTATATATTGATAATTTCTCTATGTTTTAGGGATGAATATGTAGGTTAGGTTGATGAGAGGGGAAGTATAGATGATATGGAAAGTATCCTTGGAGACATGCAATGATATATTCCATCCCTAAGAAGGGTGACCATTTTGACCCCTGAACTTGCACCTGTGCTTGCTCGTCTATACCATTTCTATCTAAAACCAAGACTTTTCCTTCACCTTGGAGACATGCAATGATATATCCCATCCCTAAGCAGGGTGACCATTTTGACCCCTCTAACTATCATCCCATTTCCTTGACATCTACCATTTCCAGTCTTTGAATCCTTCCTCAACTGCCATATTCTTAAACACCTCGACAATCACAGTCTCCTCTCTAATCACCAGTATGGCTCCCGTAAGGCGAGATCCGCTGCTGATATTCTTTCCTATCTTACTAAATGCCTGGTCACCATCAACACACCGTGCATGCACATATGTTAACGCATGTGTTCATAGGAATATTACGCATGAATACATAATGTATGAATATTACGTATGAATATATGAATATATAAATTTTACTTGGTGGTGAATTAGCTGCAGGCATGTGTGTGTGTGTGTGTGTGGGAACGAGACCTGGGAGAGGGATCGTCCCTCACCTGTCCCACATCAGGGCAAGTCCTGATCTCAGGGCATCTAGGTCAAGTAGTTAGGGTAAGAGAGTGAGAGATGGCGCCCTCTGTGTGTGGCGTGGGTCATACACAGTGGTGGTGTGAGGGATTGCATTCACTTGAGGTGTGTGTTCAAGAGTTTTGTGTTTCTATATTGCCTTCCTAACCTAACCTAACCTAACCTAATCTAACTTAACCTAACCTAACCTAACCTAACCTAACCTAACCTAACCTAACCTAACCTAACCTAACGTAACGTAACGTAACGTAACGTAATGTAACGTAACGTAACGTAACGTAACGTAACCTAACCTAACCTGGGTCAGCAAGTTCGTCTCCAGGAGGAGGAACATATCGCTCGTGGAAGCTGACTTTCTCCCGGGGTGAAGACGTTGCCTGGCCTTGCGTGCCTTGTGTGTTAATACGTCCCCTCATTACGCCTCACCAGCCTGGCTGGCTGGCGAGCTGTACACGCCCGAAGATGGACGCCCACCAGTAGAAAAATATACAAGAACTTAGTGGTGTGTCTTACGAAAATAGACTTATGTAAAGTAACGTAAGGAAGGACACACCGAGCAAGGCATGGTGTGGCCTGCTTGACCACGCGCACACACTCCTGCGCCTTCTGAGAGATAGGTTCCTTGTGGGGCCCTTAGTAACCGGCTGGGGGATTCGTGTTAATTGCCTCTGAGCTGCCCTAATGGTCGTTAAGTCGCCCTTGGCACTGAACAGAAGTTACCGGAGGCACTGAGGTAATTAGCCATCACCGAGTGGCCCAGGATGGGCGGGTGGTGTCTGCATATTTGGGCAAGATTCACTTTTGTCTGACGACCTGGGAAGATCCCGGCGCAGTCAGGTTCACATATATATATATATATATATATATATATATATATATATATATATATATATATATATATATATATATATATATATATATATATATATATATATATATATATATATATATATATATATATATATATATATATATATATATATATATATATATATATATGGAGTGAGTATTTTGAAGGTTTGTTGGATGTGTTGGATGATAGAGTGGCAGATATAAGGTGTTTTGGTCGAGGTGGTTGAGAAGTGAGAGAGTCAGGGAGAATAGTTTGGTAAAGAGAGAAGAGGTGCTGAAGCCTTGTGGAAGATGAAATCCAGCAAGGCAGCGGGTTTCGTTGGTATTGCAGCTGAATTTATCAAAAAGGGGGTGACTGTGTTGTTAATTGGTTAGTAAGGATATTCAGTGTATACATGGATCATGGTGAAGTGCCTGAGGATTGGCGGAATGCATGTATAGTGCCATTGTATAATTGGATAAAGGTGAGTGTTCAAACTACAGAGGCATAAGTTTGTTGAGTATTCCTGGTAAATTATATGGGAGAGTATTGATTGAGAGGGTGAAGGCATGTACAGAGCATCAGATTGGGGAAGAGCAGTGTGGTTTCAGAAGTGGTAGAGGATGTGTGGATCAGGTGTTTGCTTTGAAGAATGTATGTGAGAAATACTTAGAAAAACAAATAGATTTGTATGTAGCATTTATGGATCTGGAAAAGGCATATGACAGGGTGGATAGAGATCCTCTGTGGAAGGTCTTAAGAGTATATGGTGTGGGAGGTAAGCTGCTAAAAGTAGTGAGAAGCTTTTATCAGGGGTGTAAGACATGTGTACAGGTAGGAAGAGAGGAAAGTGATTGGTTCCCAGTGAATGTAGGTTTGCGGCAGGGGTGTGTGATGTCTCCATGGTCGTTTGATTTGTTTATGGATGAGGTAGTTAGGGAGGTGAATGCGAGAGTTTTGGAAAGAGGGGCAAGTATGAAGTCTGTTGGGGATGAGAGAGCTTGGGAAGTGAGTCAGTTGTTGTTCGCCAGTGATACATATCTGATGGCTGATTCGAGTGAGAAACTGCAGAAGCTGGTGACTGAATTTGGAAAAGTGTGTGAAAGGGAAAAGCTGAGAGTAAATGTGAATAAGAGCAAGGTTATTAGGTTCAATAGGGTTGTGGGACAAGTTAACTGGTATGTAAGTTTGAATGGAGAAAAACTGGAGGAAGTGAAGTGTTTTGATATCTGGGAATGGACTTCGCAGCGAATGGAACCATGAAAGTGGAAGCGAGTCATATGGTGAAAGAGGGGGCGAGGGTTCTAGGAGCGATGAAGAATGTGTGGAAGGAGAGAACGTTACCCCAGAGAGCAAAAATGGGTATGTTTGAAGGAATAGTGGTTCCAACAATGTTGTATGGTTGCGAGGCGTGGGCTATAGATAGAGTTGTGCGCAGAAGGATGGATGTGCTGGAAATGAGATGTTTGAGGACAATATGTGGTGTGAGGTGGTTTGATCGAGTTGGTAATGAAAGGATAAGAGAGATGTGTGGTAATAACAAAAGTGTGGTTGAGAGAGCAGAAGAGGGTGTTTTGAAATGGTTTGGTCACATGGAGAGAATGAGTGAGGAAAGATTGATAAAGAGGATATATGTGTCAGAGGTGGAGGAAACGAGAAGTGGGAGACCGAATTGAAGGTGGAAGGATGGAGTGAAAAAGATTCTGAGTGATCGGGGCCTGAACATGCAGGAGGGTGAAAGGCGTGCAAGGAATAGAGTGAATTGGAACGATGTGGTATACCGGGGTCGACGTGCTGTCAGTGGATTGAACCAGGGCATGTGAATCGTCTGGGGTAAACCATGGAAAGTTGTGTGGGGCCTGGATGTGGAAAGGGAGCTGTGGTTTCGGTGCATTATTACATGACAGCTGGAGACTGAGTGTGAACGAATGTGGCCTTTGTTCTTTTCCTAGCGCTACCTCGCGCGCGCATGGGGGAGGGGGGTGTCATTTCATGTGTGGTGGGGTGGCGACGGGAATGGCGGAGGGCAGGAAGTATGAATATGTACATGTGTATGTATGTATTTGTCTGTGTATGTATATGTATGTATACATTGAAATGTATAGGCATGTATATATACGTGAGTGGGCGTGTATGTGGGTGGGTTGGGCCATTCTTTCGTCTGTTTCCTTGCGCTACCTCGCTAACGCGGGAGACAGAGACAAAGTATAATAGATACATAAATAAAACAATGTATAAATCTTTCTTTCTTTCGTACATATTCGCCATTTCCCGCGTTAGCGAGGTAACGTCAAGAACAGAGGACTGAGCCTTAGAGGTCATATCCTCACTTGGCCACCGTCTCTGTTCCTTCTTTTCGAAAAATTAAAACAGCAGGGGAGGATTTCCAGCCCCCCGCTCCTTCCCCTTTTAGTCGCCTTCTACGACACGCAGGGAATACGTGGCAAGTATTCTGTCTCCCCTATCCCCAGGTGGCGTCTTGGCTTCGTCTCTTCGTTGTATATCAACTGACTGTTATATTTCTCTCTTGTGTCTCCCCTGATGATGTGATTATCACACGAAAGTGCACTAGGGAACTTATCTTGTTTAATTTTCCCCGTGGACTCTTAAGAAAATATATATATATATATATATATATATATATATATATATATATATATATATGTGTGTGTGTGTGTGTGTGTGTGTGTTCATAACATAATTAGAGTTTAACATTATATGTTAGTATAACCTGAAGTGTTCACCACAAACCACAAGTAATGTAAAGTTTGACCAGCAATACAAGTGCAACTAATTAAGTGTTAAGTTGTTTCACACTTTACACACCCGGCAGGTTAGCCACTTACAATGAGAGCAGTTAGTGAGTGGCAGGTTATGAGGTGGGTTTAGGTATGAGGAGGGCAGCATGAGGAGGGCTAGTGAGTTTAGGTATGAGGAGGGCAGCATGAGGAGGGCTAGTGAGTTTAGGTATGAGGAGGGCAGCATGAGGAGGGCTAGTGAGGGTGGCTGACACACACAGAGAGTGGAGGGAGGGAGGGAGTGAGGAGTGAAGGCAGGTGCCCGAGGCGGAGGCAGGGGGGGCCAGGGCAAGGGGGGCCCACTTATGGCCTGGGATCGGGTTACACTGACTCCTGCACCCGACACATGGCCACCCACCCGCCCACCACCCACCACATGGCCGCCCACACCCGCCCACCACCTCTTCTAGAACAATGAGAGAAGAATGCCTCCGTTTCGCTCTTGGTGGGTCGTGCTTTCGCCTCCCTCACGCCCACTGGTATGGTGCCTGCAGGGGTGGGCCAACCCACCCTGCCCCACCTCACCAGTGGGCGGGATGGTGACCCACGCCCACCACGCCCTGACCAGGGTATACCCCACCAAATTGTATATCATCAGGAAGATATAACCAAGCTTGAACTGAACTATAACCAAGCTTGAGCTGGACTATAACCAAGCTTGAACTGGACTATAACCAAGCTTGAACTGAACTATAACCAAGCTTGAGCTGGACTATAACCAAGCTTGAACTGGACTATAACCAAGCTTGAACTGAACTATAACCAAGCTTGAGCTGGACTATAACCAAGCTTGAGCTGGACTATAACCAAGCTTGAACTGGACTATAACCAAGCTTAAACTGGACTATAACCAAGCTTGAACTGGACTATAACCAAGCTTGAGCTGGACTATAACCAAGCTTGAAGTGGACTATAACCAAGCTTGAACTGGACTATAACCAAGCTTGAACTGGACTATAACCAAGCTTGAGCTGGACTATAACCAAGCTTGAACTGGACTATAACCAAGCTTGAGCTGGACTATAACCAAGCTTGAACTGGACTATAACCAAGCTTGAACTGAACTATAACCAAGCTTGAGCTGGACTATAACCAAGCTTGAACTGGACTATAACCAAGCTTGAACTGAACTATAACCAAGCTTGAGCTGGACTATAACCAAGCTTGAGCTGGACTATAACCAAGCTTGAACTGGACTATAACCAAGCTTAAACTGGACTATAACCAAGCTTGAACTGGACTATAACCAAGCTTGAGCTGGACTATAACCAAGCTTGAAGTGGACTATAACCAAGCTTGAACTGGACTATAACCAAGCTTGAACTGGACTATAACCAAGCTTGAGCTGGACTATAACCAAGCTTGAACTGGACTATAACCAAGCTTGAGCTGGACTATAACCAAGCTTGAAGTGGACTATAACCAAGCTTGAAGTGGACTATAACCAAGCTTGAACTGGACTATAACCAAGCTTGAACTGGACTATAACCAAGCTTGAGCTGGACTATAACCAAGCTTGAAGTGGACTATAACCAAGCTTGAACTGGACTATAACCAAGCTTGAGCTGGACTATAACCAAGCTTGAACTGGACTATAACCAAGCTTAAACTGGACTATAACCAAGCTTGAGCTGGACTACAACCAAGCTTGAACTGGACTATAACCAAGCTTGAACTGAACTATAACCAAGCTTGAGCTGGACTATAACCAAGCTTGAGCTGGACTATAACCAAGCTTGAACTGAACTATAACCAAGCTTAAACTGGACTATAACCAAGCTTGAACTGGACTATAACCAAGCTTGAGCTGGACTATAACCAAGCTTGAACTGGACTATAACCAAGCTTGAGCTGGACTATAACCAAGCTTGAACTGGACTACAACCAAGCTTGAGCTGGACTATAACCAAGCTTGAGCTGGACTATAACCAAGCTTGAGCTGGACTATAACCAAGATTGAACTGGACTATAACCAAGCTTAAACTGGACTATAACCAAGCTTGAACTGGACTATAACCAAGCTTGAACTGGACTATAACCAAGCTTGAGCTGGACTATAACCAAGCTTGAACTGGACTATAACCAAGCTTGAACTGGACTATAACCAAGCTTGAGCTGGACTATAACCAAGCTTGAGCTGGACTATAACCAAGCTTGAACTGGACTATAACCAAGCTTGAGCTGGACTATAACCAAGCTTAAACTGGACTATAACCAAGCTTGAACTGGACTATAACCAAGCTTGAACTGGACTATAACCAAGCTTGAGCTGGACTATAACCAAGCTTGAACTGGACTATAACCAAGCTTGAATTGGACTATAACCAAGCTTGAACTGAACTATAACCAAGCTTGAACTGGACTATAACCAAGCTTGAACTGGACTATAACCAAGCTTGAGCTGGACTATAACCAAGCTTGAGCTGGACTATAACCAAGCTTGAACTGGACTATAACCAAGCTTGAGCTGGACTATAACCAAGCTTGAACTGGACTATAACCAAGCTTGAACTGAACTATAACCAAGCTTGAACTGGACTATAACCAAGCTTGAGCTGGACTATAACCAAGCTTGAACTGGACTATAACCAAGCTTGAACTGGACAGTAGCCAAGCTTGAACTGGACTATAACCAAGCTTGAACTGGACTATAACCAAGCTTGAACTGGACTATAACCAAGCTTGAACTGGACTATAACCAAGCTTGAACTGGACTATAACCAAGCTTGAGCTGGACTATAACCAAGCTTGAACTGGACTATAACCAAGCTTGAACTGGACTATAACCAAGCTTGAACTGGACTATAACCAAGCTTGAACTGAACTATAACCAAGCTTGAGCTGGACTATAACCAAGCTTGAACTGGACTATAACCAAGCTTGAACTGGACAGTAGCCAAGCTTGAACTGGACTATAACCAAGCTTGAACTGGACTATAACCAAGCTTGAACTGGACTATAACCAAGCTTGAACTGGACTATAACCAAGCTTGAACTGGACTATAACCAAGTTTGAGCTGGACTATAACCAAGCTTGAACTGGACTATAACCAAGCTTGAACTGGACTATAACCAAGCTTGAACTGAACTATAACCAAGCTTGAACTGGACTATAACCAAGCTTGAACTGAACTATAACCAAGCTTGAACTGGACTATAACCAAGCTTGAACTGGACTATAACCAAGCTTGAGCTGGACTATAACCAAGCTTGAACTGAACTATAACCAAGCTTGAGCTGGACTATAACCAAGCTTGAACTGGACTATAACCAAGCTTGAACTGGACTATAACCAAGCTTGAACTGGACTATAACCAAGCTTGAACTGAACTATAACCAAGCTTGAGCTGGACTATAACCAAGCTTGAACTGAACTATAACCAAGCTTGAACTGAACTATAACCAAGCTTGAACTGAACTATAACCAAGCTTGAACTGAACTATAACCAAGCTTGAACTGGACTATAACCAAGCTTGAGCTGGACTATAACCAAGCTTGAACTGAACTATAACCAAGCTTGAACTGAACTAATTCTAAAGAGAGAAACGAAACATTTAGAACCACAGAAGTCATCAAGGGAATTTCTCACAGCATCACAAAAATTCGAATAAATTCTCAAAATACATAAATAGATTAAGATGAAATAACTGTATAAATTCTCAAAATACATAAATAGATTAAGATGGAATAACTGTATAAATTCTCAAAATACATAATAGATTAATATGAAATAACTGTATAAATTCTCAAAATACATAATAGATTAGGATGAAATAACTGTATAAATTCTCAAAATACGTAATAGATTAGGATAAAATAACTGTATAAATTCTCAAAATACATAATAGATTAATATGAAATAACTGTATAAATTCTCAAAATACATAATAGATTAATATGAAATAACTGTATAAATTCTCAAAATACATAATAGATTAATATGAAATAACTGTATAAATTCTCAAAATACATAATAGATTAATATGAAATAACTGTATAAATTCTCAAAATACATAATAGATTAATATGAAATAACTGTATAAATTCTCAAAATACATAATAGATTAATATGAAATAACTGTATAAATTCTCAAAATACATAATAGATTAATATGAAATAACTGTATAAATTCTCAAAATACATAATAGATTAATATGAAATAACTGTATAAATTCTCAAAATACATAATAGATTAATATGAAATAACAGTATAAATTCTCAAAATACATAAATAGATTAGGATGAAATAACTGTATAAATTCTCAAAATACATAACAGATTAATATGAAATAACTGTATAAATTCTCAAAATACATAAATAGATTAGGATGAAATAACTGTATAAATTCTCAAAATACATAATAGATTAATATGAAATAACTGTATAAATTCTCAAAATACATAAATAGATTAGGATGAAATAACTGTATAAATTCTCAAAATACATAATAGATTAATATGAAATAACTGTATAAATTCTCAAAATACATAAATAGATTAGGATGAAATAACTGTATAAATTCTCAAAATACATAATAGATTAATATGAAATAACTGTATAAATTCTCAAAATACATAATAGATTAATATGAAATAACTGTATAAATTCTCAAAATACATAATAGATTGATATGAAATAACTGTATAAATTCTCAAAATACATAATAGATTAATATGAAATAACTGTATAAATTCTCAAAATACATAATAGATTAATATGAAATAACTGTATAAATTCTCAAAATACATAATAGATTAATATGAAATAACTGTATAAATTCTCAAAATACATAATAGATTAATATGAAATAACTGTATAAATTCTCAAAATACATAATAGATTAATATGAAATAACTGTATAATCTTCTTGGCTCAATATGTAGTGACTATGTCAACACAACTGGACGACAATAAACAAAAGGCTTCCATCTTGATCACAGACCCGGTGTTGTGGACACATTTGCCATTGTCCTCAGGTTCAACATGTGATTACAGGAGGAGAGAAGTGAGGAGTTCAGCCACGTATACATCATAACCACGTATACAACATCATTATAACCACGTATACAACATCATTATAACCACGTATACAACATCATTATAACCACGTATACAACATCATTATAACCACGTATACAACATTATAACCACGTATACAACATCATTATAACCACGTATGCAACATCATTATAACCACGTATACAACATCATTATAACCACGTATACAACATCATCATAACCACGTATACAACATCATCATAACCACGTATACAACATCATTATAACCACGTATACAACATCATTATAACCACGTATACAACATCATCATAACCACGTATACAACATCATTATAACCACGTATACAACATCATTATAACCACGTATACAACATCATTATAACCACGTATACAACATCATTATAACCACGTATACAACATCATCATAACCACGTATACAACATCATTATAACCACGTATACAACATCATTATAACCACGTATACAACATCATTATAACCACGTATACAACATCATTATAACCACGTATACAACATCATCATAACCAGAGCCACACATGTCCCCCCTAACCTGCTGCTAACCTGCTGACCCTGGTGCTGACCTGCTGACCCTAGTGCTGACCTGCTGATCCTGGTGCTGACCTGCTGACCCTGGTGCTGACCTGCTGACCCTGGTGCTGACCTGCTGACCCTGGTGCTGACCTGCTGACCCTGGTGCTGACCTGCTGACCTTAGTGCTGACCTGCTGACCCTAGTGTTGAGCTGCTGACCCTGGTGCTGACCTGCTGACTCCTGGTGCTGACCTGCTGACCCTAGTGCTGACCTGCTGACCCTGGTGCTGACCTGCTGACCCTAATGCTGACCTGCTGGAAGATACTGAGTGAAGGTTTCATCTCAGCGAAGTTTGGTTGGCAGGGGCTGAGAGAGAGAGGGCTGCTCGGGGCTGACCACCAGGATGGGAGGCGCTCCTTAGCGAGGCGAGCATCAGCGATCCCCTGGCTGGGTGACCTGTTGTGTGTTGTGGTGGAGGAGGGGAAGCACGTCACCCCCCCCGGCCCCCCCCCCGCTGATAACGTGGGTCACACACACACACACACACACACAGGAGAGGCACTTACTGCCTCTCACCCCTCAACAATGCCTCTCCCTAACCTAACCTCAAGTGTGGTGGTGTAGTGAGAACCCCCCCCCCCCCCCCCCCGCTGATAAGGTGGATCACACACACACACACACACACACACACACACACACACACACACACAGAGGAGAGGCACTTACTGCCTCTCACCCCTCACCAATGCCTCTCAACCTCACCCATGATTACTCGCTCAGCACCTACAGTGTTACACTACCCAGACCAGTAACATGGGAGTCTGGGTGACGTGTTACACTGCCCAGACCAGTAACATGGGAGTCTGGGTGACGTGTTACACTGCCCAGACCAGTAACATGGGAGTCTGGGTGACGTGTTACACTGCCCAGACCAGTAACATGGGAGTCTGGGTGACGTGTTACACTACCCAGACCAGTAACATGGGGGTGGTGACGTGTTACACTGCCCAGACCAGTAACATGGGAGTCTGGGTGACGTGTTACACTGCCCAGACCAGTAACATGGGAGTCTGGGTGACATGTTACACTACCCAGACCAGTAACATGGGAGTCTGGGTGACGTGTTACACTACCCAGACCAGTAACATGGGAGTCTGGGTGACGTGTTACACTACCCAGACCAGTAACATGGGAGTCTGGGTGACGTGTTACACTGCCCAGACCAGTAACATGGGAGTCTGGGTGACGTGTTACACTGCCCAGACCAGTAACATGGGAGTCTGGGTGACGTGTTACACTACCCAGACCAGTAACATGGGAATCTGGGTGACGTGTTACACTACCCAGACCAGTAACATGGGAGTCTGGGTGACGTGTTACACTGCCCAGACCAGTAACATGGGAGTCTGGGTGACGTGTTACACTGCCCAGACCAGTAACATGGGAGTCTGGGTGACGTGTTACACTGCCCAGACCAGTAACATGGGAGTCTGGGTGACATGTTACACTACCCAGACCAGTAACATGGGAGTCTGGGTGACATGTTACACTACCCAGACCAGTAACATGGGAGTCTGGGTGACGTGTTACACTGCCCAGACCAGTAACATGGGAGTCTGGGTGACGTGTTACACTGCCCAGACCAGTAACATGGGAGTCTGGGTGACATGTTACACTACCCAGACCAGTAACATGGGAGTCTGGGTGACATGTTACACTACCCAGACCAGTAACATGGGAGTCTGGGTGACGTGTTACACTACCCAGACCAGTAACATGGGAGTCTGGGTGACGTGTTACACTGCCCAGACCAGTAACATGGGAGTCTGGGTGACGTGTTACACTGCCCAGACCAGTAACATGGGAGTCTGGGTGACATGTTACACTACCCAGACCAGTAACATGGGAGTCTGGGTGACATGTTACACTACCCAGACCAGTAACATGGGAGTCTGGGTGACGTGTTACACTACCCAGACCAGTAACATGGGAGTCTGGGTGACGTGTTACACTGCCCAGACCAGTAACATGGGAGTCTGGGTGACGTGTTACACTGCCCAGACCAGTAACATGGGAGTCTGGGTGACGTGTTACACTGCCCAGACCAGTAACATGGGAGTCTGGGTGACATGTTACACTACCCAGACCAGTAACATGGGAGTCTGGGTGACGTGTTACACTACCCAGACCAGTAACATGGGAGTCTGGGTGACATGTTACACTGCCCAGACCAGTAACATGGGAGTCTGGGTGACATGTTACACTACCCAGACCAGTAACATGGGAGTCTGGGTGACGTGTTACACTGCCCAGACCAGTAACATGGGAGTCTGGGTGACGTGTTACACTGCCCAGACCAGTAACATGGGAGTCTGGGTGACGTGTTACACTGCCCAGACCAGTAACATGGGGGTCTGGGTGACGTGTTACACTACCCAGACCAGTAACATGGGAGTCTGGGTGACGTGTTACACTGCCCAGACCAGTAACATGGGAGTCTGGGTGACGTGTTACACTGCCCAGACCTGTAACGTGGGAGTCTGGGTGACGTGTTACACTGCCCAGACCTGTAACGTTGGAGTCTGGGTGACGTGTTACACTGCCCAGACCTGTAACGTGGGGGTCTGGGTGACATGTTACACTACCCAGACCAGTAACATGGGAGTCTGGGTGACGTGTTACACTGCCCAGACCAGTAACATGGGAGTCTGGGTGACGTGTTACACTGCCCAGACCAGTAACATGGGAGTCTGGGTGACGTGTTACACTGCCCAGACCAGTAACATGGGAGTCTGGGTGACGTGTTACACTGCCCAGACCTGTAACGTGGGAGTCTGGGTGACGTGTTACACTGCCCAGACCTGTAACGTGGGGGTCTGGGTGACGTGTTACACTACCCAGACCAGTAACATGGGGGTCTGGGTGACGTGTTACACTGCCCAGAACAGTAACATGGGAGTCTGGGTGACGTGTTACGCTACCCAGACCAGTAACATGGGAGTCTGGGTGACGTGTTACACTGCCCAGACCAGTAACATGGGGGTCTGGGTGACGTGTTACACTACCCAGACCAGTAACATGGGAGTCTGGGTGACGTGTTACACTACCCAGACCATTAACATGGGAGTCTGGGTGACGTGTTACACTACCCAGACCAGTAACATGGGAGTCTGGGTGACGTGTTACACTACCCAGACCAGTAACATGGGAGTCTGGAGACTAGTGTGATCAAGATATTCCTATGAGTCCACGGGGAAAATGAAACACGATAAGTTCCTAAGTGCACTTTCGTGTAATAATCACATCATCAGGGGAGACACAAGAGAGAAATATAACAGTCAGTTGATATACATCGAAGAGACGTAGCTAGGACGCCATTTGGTAAACATGTGATTGTCCAAAACATACAACGAGCGTTCATAAATTTATTATGTGGACAAGAAGGGGAATTGTTTACAAATTTTATCAACAATAAAGTTATCCAATTTGAATAAACATTCACTAATATCAAGGTTATAATTCTTTATGTATTTATATATTCATCGTGTTTCACATGTTTACCAAATGGCGTCCTAGTTTAATTTGTTTATGGATGGGGTTGTTAGGGAGGTGAATGCAAGAGTTTTGGAAAGAGGGGCAAGTATGAAGTCTGTTGGGGATGAGAGAGCTTGGGAAGTGAGTCAGTTGTTGTTCGCTGATGATACAGCGCTGGTGGCTGATTCATGTGAGAAACTGCAGAAGCTGGTGACTGAGTTTAGTAAAGTGTGTGAAAGAAGAAAGCTGAGAGTAAATGTGAATAAGAGCAAGGTTATTAGGTACAGTAGGGTTGAGGGTCAAGTCAACTGGGAGGTGAGTTTGAATGGAGAAAAACTGGAGGAAGTGAAGTGTTTTAGATATCTGGGAGTGGATCTGGCAGCGGATGGAACCATGGAAGCGGAAGTGGATCATAGGGTGGGGGAGGGGGCGAAAATCCTGGGAGCCTTGAAGAATGTGTGGAAATCGAGAACATTATCTCGGAAAGCAAAAATGGGTATGTTTGAAGGAATAGTGGTTCCAGCAATGTTGTATGGTTGCGAGGCGTGGGCTATGGATAGAGTTGTGCGCAGGAGGATGGATGTGCTGGAAATGAGATGTTTGAGGACAATGTGTGGTGTGAGGTGGTTTGATCGAGTGAGTAACGTGAGGGTAAGAGAGATGTGTGGAAATAAAAAGAGCGTGGTTGAAAGAGCAGAAGAGGGTGTTTTGAAGTGGTTTGGGCACATGGAGAGAATGAGTGAGGAAAGATTGACCAAGAGGATATATGTGTCGGAGGTGGAGGGAACGAGGAGAAGAGGGAGACCAAATTGGAGGTGGAAAGATGGAGTGAAAAAGATTTTGTGTGATCGGGGCCTGAACATGCAGGAGGGTGAGAGGAGGGCAAGGAATAGAGTGAATTGGAGCGATGTGGTATACCGGGGTTGACGTGCTGTCAGTGGATTGAATCAGGGCATGTGAAGCGTCTGGGGTAAACCATGGAAAGCTGTGTAGGTATGTATATTTGCGTGTGTGGACGTATGTATATACATGTGTATGGGGGTGGGTTGGGCCATTTCTTTCGTCTGTTTCCTTGCGCTACCTCGCAAACGCGGGAGACAGCGACAAAGCCAAAAAAAAAAAAAAAAAAGAAAAAATATATATATATATTTTGAGTGATCGGGGCCTGAACATGCAGGAGGGTGAAAGGCGGGCAAGGAATAGAGTGAATTGGATCGATGTGGTATACCGGGGTTGACGTGCTGTCAGTGGATTGAATCAGGGTATGTGAAGCGTCTGGGGTAAACCATGGAAAGCTGTGTGGGGCCTGGATGTGGAAAGGGAGCTGTGGTTTCGGGCATTATTGCATGACAGCTAGAGACTGAGTGTGAACGAATGTGGCCTTTGTTGTCTTTTCCTAGCGCTACCTCGCACACATGAGGGGGGAAGGGGATGGTATTCCATGTGTGGCGAGGTGGCGATGGGAATGAATAAAGGCAGACAGTGTGAATTGTGTGCATGGGTATATATGTATGTGTCTGTGTGTGTATATATATGTGTACATTGAGATGTATAGGTATGTATATTTGCGTGTGTGGACGTGTGTGTATATACATGTGTATGGGGGTGGGTTTGGCCATTTCTTTCGTCTGTTTCCTTGCGCTACCTCGCAAACGCGGGAGACAGCGACAAAGCAAAATAAATAAAATAAAAATGACATATATATATATATATATATATATATATATATATATATATATATATATATATATATATATATATATATGTATATATATATATATATATATACTGTCATCATTCTGACAAGACCAATCAAGCAACTTGATAATTTCCACAACTTATTTCCATGTTGTGATATAACAAGTGTTGCCAGTGTGTTGCAGTGTTGACCTGGTTATTATTATCAAGTCTGGGTAGATAGATTGAAGTGTTATAATGACCACACAATATATCTATATAAACTACCCAAGTCAGAGACGTCTTCATACCTCCCTCTTAACCCTGGGTCTGTGGTTCCTGACCTCCAGGTCCTGACCTCTGACCCCACGAGGCCTGAAACCATAACGAACCATAAATCAATTTATTTATTTACTCTCCCTGTGTGTGTGGGCCTTCGTTGTTGACCACCTGAAACCACCCCATTATCCACCGTCAACATTAACGAACGACGAAATAAAAGTAATGAGAAATTACTTTATCGTTAAGTGTACTTAGAAGTGTACTTAGAAGTGTACTTAGAAGTGTACTTAGAAGTGTACTTAGAAAAAAATAATTGATTTATGATTAGATGAATAATTGATTTATGATTTGATAATTGACTCTCACTGTTCTGTCTTTCCTTTAATGGTCCTGTCTACCTGGTCTACCTCCTCCACCTCCAGGTCAACATGACCTGGTACACCTCCAGGTCAACGTGACCTGGTCTACCTCCTCCACCTCCAGGTCAACATGACCTGGTACACCTCCAGGTCAACGTGACCTGGTCTACCTCCTCCATCTCCAGGTCAACATGACCTGGTACACCTCCAGGTCAACGTGACCTGGTCTACCTTCTCCACCTCCAGGTCAACATGACCTGGTACACCTCCAGGTCAACGTGACCTGGTCTACCTTCTCCACCTCCAGGTCAACATGACCTGGTACACCTCCAGGTCAACGTGACCTGGTCTACCTTCTCCACCTCCAGGTCAACATGACCTGGTACACCTCCAGGTCAACGTGACCTGGTCTACCTCCTCCATCTCCAGGTCAACATGACCTGGTACACCTTCAGGTCAACGTGACCTGGTCTACCTCCTCCATCTCCAGGTCAACATGACCTGGTACACCTCCAGGTGAACGTGACCTGGTCTACCTTCTCCACCTCCAGGTCAACATGACCTGGTACACCTCCAGGTCAACGTGACCTGGTCTACCTTCTCCACCTCCAGGTCAACATGACCTGGTACACCTCCAGGTCAACGTGACCTGGTCTACCTTCTCCACCTCCAGGTCAACATGACCTGGTACACCTCCAGGTCAACGTGACCTGGTCTACCTCCTCCATCTCCAGGTCAACATGACCTGGTACACCTCCAGGTCAACGTGACCTGGTCTACCTCCTCCATCTCCAGGTCAACATGACCTGGTACACCTCGTACATCATCATCCACCGGCCAGTACATCATCATCCACCGACCAGTACATCATCATCCACCCACCGGTACATCATCCACCGACCAGTACATTATCATCCACCGACCAGTACATCATCATCCACCGACCAGTACATCATCATCCACTGACCAGTACATCATCATCCACCGACCAGTACATCATCATCCACCGACCAGTACATAATCATCCACCCACCGGTACATCATCCACCGACCAGTACATTATCATCCACCGACCAGTACATCATCATCCACCGACCAGTACATCATCATCCACCGACCAGTACATCATCATCCACCGACCAGTACATCATCATCCACCCACCGGTACATCATCCACCGACCAGTACATTATCATCCACCGACCAGTACATCATCATCCACCGACCAGTACATCATCATCCACCGACCAGTACATCATCATCCACCGACCAGTACATTATCATCCACCGACCAGTACATCATCATCCACCGACCAGTACATCATCATCCACCGACCAGTACATCATCATCCACCGACTAGTACATCATCATCCACCGACCAGTACATCATCATCCACCCACCGGTACATCATCCACCGACCAGTACATTATCATCCACCGACCAGTGCATCATCATCCACCGACCAGTACATCATCATCCACCGACCAGTACATCATCATCCACCCACCGGTACATCATCCACCGACCAGTACATTATCATCCACCGACCAGTGCATCATCATCCACCAACCAGTACATCATCATCCACCGACCAGTGCATCATCATCCACCGACCAGTACATTATCATCCACCGACCAGTACATCATCATCCACCGACCAGTACATCATCATCCACCGACCAGTACATCATCATCCACCGACCAGTGCATCATCATCCACCGACCAGTACATCATCATCCACCAACCAGTACATCATCATCCACCGACCAGTACATCATCATCCACCGACCAGTACATCATCATCCACCGACCAGTACATCATCATCCACCGACCAGTACATCATCATCCACCAACCAGTACATCATCATCCACCGACCAGTACATCATCATCCACCGACCAGTACATCATCATCCACCAACCAGTACATCATCATCCACCGACCGGTACATCATCATCCACCGACCAGTACATCATCATCCACCGACCAGTACATCATCATCCACCGACCAGTACATCATCATCCACCCACCAGTACATCATCATCCACCGACCAGTACATCATCATCCACCGACCAGCCACACATCACGAAGCCATTTTCGTCAACAGCTGTCATATCTGTTTACCGTTAACAGATGAATTCTGTTTACCCTAAGTTCTGTCGTTTCTGCTTCACCACAAATGATTTTGATTCTAATTTCTACGTATCATTTTGACCTACGAGCATCCTACCTACTGAATATATGTTCCTCTAATTCAAATAAGAAACAATAAATGAAACACAAACACAAATACAATCCCAGGTTAGGGGTTCGAAACGCCTCTGGTCGAACTGAGAACCGTTTCTCACGCACTGACAAGTGAGCGTCATCACTTCCTTATTATTCTTTCTTCTACGTAATTGTTAATTACATACGATAATCAAAACTGTAATGACTTCGACCCGGAACTATGTAGCGGTTTTTTCTACGAGAGGAAACGTGAGTGAATGATGATAATGGGTTTGACTTCCTTGATAAGTCAGAGCATTGTACAGTGGTATATATATATATATATATATATATATATATATATATATATATATATATATATATATATATATATATATATATATATATATATATTGGAAAAGATCACAGTTGAGGGCGTGACTAATTAAATTCCTTTCTTATCCACGGGGAAATGAAACACGATAAGTTCCCAAGTGCACTTTCGTGTAATAATCACATCATCAGGGGAGACACAAGAGAGAAATATAACAGTCAGTTGATATACATCGAAGAGACGAAGCTAGGACGCCATTTGGTTAACATGTGATTACCCGAATGGAGGTCGGGTGCGTCCAACTCTGGCAACATTGGTATCATAAAATTTTTCATGTGGACGAAAAGGGAATTGTTTACAAATTTTATCGACAATAAAGTTATCTAATTTGTATAGGCCATCACTAATATTAAGATTATAATTGTTTTTAATAATATTAAGATTATCACTAATATCAAGATTATAATTGTATTTAATAATAGAAAATTCAATGATATTTCTCTTGGTAATAGAGTTAGAGTTAATAACTGAGATGGCGTTACTCCAGTCAATACAATGATCATAGTTTTTAACGTGATTAAACAAGGCATTTGATTCTTGTCCCGTTCTTATACTATATTTATGTTGCTTAAGTCTAACAGAAAGATCCTTACCAGTCTGACCAACATAAAATTTATCACAATTTCTACATGGCACTTTATAGATGCATCCAGGAACTTATCACAATCTCTACATGGCACTTTATAGATGCATCCAGGAACTTATCACAATTTCTACATGGCACTTTATAGATGCATCCAGGAGAATATTCTGGTGAATTCCTGATTAAGATATTCTTTATAGTATTATTGTTGCTGAAGGCAACATTTACATTAAAGGATTTAAGCAACATGGGAAGTAAAGTGAAATTATTATCATTAGAGAGAACTAAAAGATTCTTGGTGTCAATGGGAGGTTTGGGCTGAACTCTATAAAATGATTTCTTTGCTAACTTAAGGGATTTATCAATGAAAGATCTATGGTACTTTAACTTAGATCCAATAGAATATATCTTCTCTAACACATCATCAATAAACTCTGGACTGTATACGCACACCCATCACACCCTTGGCCACACACCCACTACACCCTGGCCACACTGGAACCCTCACATGTGACCAGACCTGGCCGCGCACCCACCTGCCGCAGGGCCACTTTCCAACCAGACAGAAGCTGGTGGTGGGTGTGGCCCCGGGGACCAAGATGTTGCAAGATGACCTTTAGCAAGAGGAGCGTGGCAAGAGCTGCAACTGTGTGTGAGCTCATGCCATCACCCGAGTGTGAGGCCAGAGCTGCTCATGCCTAGCCTTCTGCCTTGCCTCACACTTCCCTCACACACACTGTGAGGGTGTAATGTTGGTGTCTTTTGTGTTCACAGTTGACAGAGATAGATAGATAGATAATTAGATGGACGATAGATAGATAGATACATAGATAGATACATACATAGATTAATTGATAGACAGATTGATAGATAGATAAAGATAGATAGATAGATAGATAGAGAGAGAGAGAGAGAGAGAGAGAGAGAGAGAGAGAGAGAGAGAGAGAGAGAGAGAGAGAGAGAGAGAGAGAGAGAGAGATGATCCTATAACTTTCTCATCTTCTTTATGTATACAATGAACATTTTCCTTATCACTTTTCTATTTCGTTGTGAAACTTATCACACTCACTCAACTCAGCATTGGACTCGTGATAATTTACGGTTTCTTTCATACTTGTTCGCCGTTTCCTACGTGAATAAGGTAGCGGCAGGTACAGACTTAGAAAAAGGACACATTTTCTCACATTTCATTCTGTATCTGTCATGTGTAATGCACCGAAACCACAGCTTCTTATCCACATCCAGGCCTCATAAACCATTCCCTGGTTTTCCCTAGTTGCTTCATATGCCTTGATTCAGTCCACTGACGGTACGTCGCCCCCTGTATACCACATCGCTCCAATTTAGCCTGGTCTTCGTCCAGCTAATCCATGGTCATTCATACTTCTTCAACCCTGTCATGTCCTCACTTCCTTTCGTGTTGGCATTTTGTGAGGTGAAACCATTGTATCACACCTCTGACTTTTAATTACCTGTGATAATCCCTCTTCAACGAATGCAGTTAATTTCTCCTCCTGCCATTTTCTTTACCTTCTAAGCCTACCAGACAAGCGTCGAAGCCATCTTTGACCTCTGTGTCTGTGTCCAAATCCATCTGCTTCTATTTCTGTCGCTCTACTCACAGGAAACCCACTGGTTCGTCTCGCTAATTTACTCTTTGTCATATATTTTCGCTACTTTTTGAGTCAGCATTTTCCCCAAAGGCTAGACTCACACTGGTCCTTGTTCATACAAGTTAAGTTAAGCAGGTACTTCACTACATGGCACTAGGTTATCATTCTTTGAAATACCTTCACACCATTTGATGTTCAGTACACTTGATGGCGGTATCTGAATGGTGATGGTAATACATGATCCAGTGTGTGTGTGTGTGTGTGTGTGTGTGTGTGTAGGGATGACTGAAGGGGCCCTCAACCCCAGTGTGGTAGAGATGACTGGAAGGGGCCCTCAACCCCAGTGTGGTAGAGATGACTGGAAGGGGCCCCCAACCCCAGAGTGGAAGAGATGACTGGAAGGGGCCCTCAACCCCAGTGTGGTAGAGATGACTGGAAGGGGACCCCAACCCCAGAGTGGAAGAGATGACTGGAAGGGGCCCTTAACCCCAGTGTGGTAGAGATGACTGGAAGGGGCCCCCAACCCCAGTGTGGTAGAAATGACTGGAAGGGCCCCTCAACCCCAGTGTGGTAGAGATGACTGGAAGGGGCCCCCAACCTCAGTGTGGTAGAGATGACTGGAAGGGCCCCTCAACCCCAGTGTGGTAGAAATGACTGGAGGGTCCCTCAACCCCAGAGTGGTAGAGATGACTGTAAGGGGCCCTCAAACCCCAGTGTGGTAGAGATGACTGGAAGGGGCCCCCAACCCCAGAGTGGAAGAGATGACTGAAGGGTCCCTCAACCCCAGAGTGGTAGAGATGACTGTAAGGGGCCCTCAAACCCCAGTGTGGTAGAGATGACTGGAAGGGGCCCCCAACCCCAGAGTGGAAGAGATGACTGAAGGGGCCCTCAACCCCAGTGTGGTAGAGATGACTGTAGGGGCCCCCAACCCCAGAGTGGTAGAGATGACTGAAGGGGCCCTCAACCCAAGTGTGGTAGAGATGACTGAAGGGGCCCTCAACCCCAGTGTGGTAGAGATGACTGTAGGGGCCCCCAACCCCAGAGTGGTAGAGATGACTGAAGGGGCCCCTCAACCCCAGAGTGGAAGAGATGACTGAAGGGGCCCTCAACCCCAGTGTGGTAGAGATGACTGTAGGGGCCCCTAACCCCAGAGTGGTAGAGATGACTGAAGGGTCCCTCAACCCCAGAGTGGTAGAGATGACTGTAAGGGGCCCTCAAACCCCAGTGTGGTAGAGATGACTGGAAGGGGCCCTCAACCCCAGTGTGGTAGAGATGACTGGAAGGGGCCCTCAACCCCAGTGTGGTAGAAATGACCGGAGGGTCCCTCAACCCCAGTGTGGTAGAGATGACTGAAGGGGCCCTCAACCCCAGAGTGGTAGGGATGACTGAAGGGGCCCCCAACCACAGTGTGGTAGAGATGACTGGAGGGGGCCCTCAACCCCAGTGTGGTAGAGATGACTGAAGAGGCCCCCAACCCTAGTGTGGTAGAGATGACTGAAGGGGCCCCCAACCCCAGTGTGGTAGAGATGACTGGAGGGGCCCCTAACCCGTGTGGTAGAGATGACTGGAGGGGCCCTCAACCCCAGAGTGGTAGAGATGACTGGAGGGGCCCTCAACCCCAGTGAGGTAGAGATGACTGGAGGGGCCCTCAACCCCAGAGTGGTAGAGATGACTGAAGGGCCCCCAACCCCAGTGCGGTAGAGATGACTGAAGGGCCCTCAACCCCAGAGTGGGAGAGATGACTGAAGGGGCCCTCAACCCCAGTGTGGTAGAGATGACTGAAGGGCCCTCAACCCCAGAGTGGTAGAGATGACTGGAGGGGCCCCTCAACCCCAGTGTGGTAGAGATGACTGAAGGGGCCCTCAACCCCAGAGTGGTAGAGATGACTGAAGGGGCCCCTCAACCCCAGAGTGGTAGAGATGACTGAAGGGGCCCCTCAACCCCAGAGTGGTAGAGATGACTGAAGGGGCCCCTCAACCCCAGAGTGGTAGAGATGACTGAAGGGGTCCCTCAACCCCAGTGTGGTAGAGATGACTGGAGGGGCCCCCAACCCCAGTGTGGTAGAGATGACTGAAGGGGCCCCTCAACCCCAGAGTGGTAGAGATGACTGAAGGGGCCCCTCAACCCCAGAGTGGTAGAGATGACTGAAGGGGCCCTCAACCCCAGTGTGGTAGAGATGACTGAAGGGGCCCTCAACCCCAGTGTGGTAGAGATGACTGAAGGGGTCCCTCAACCCCAGTGTGGTAGAGATGACTGAAGGGGTCCCTCAACCCCAGTGTGGTAGAGATGACTGAAGGGGCCCTCAACCCCAGTGTGGTAGAGATGACTGAAGGGGTCCCTCAACCCCAGTGTGGTAGAGATGACTGGAAGGGGCCCTCAACCCCAGTGTGGTAGAGATGACTGGAGGGGCCCTCAACCCCAGTGAGGTAGAGATGACTGAAGGGGCCCCTCAACCCCAGTGTGGTAGAGATGACTGAAGGGGCCCTCAACCCCAGTGTGGTAGAGATGACTGAAGGGGCCCCTCAACCCCAGAGTGGTAGAGATGACTGAAGGGGTCCCTCAACCCCAGTGTGGTAGAGATGACTGGAAGGGGCCCTCAACCCCAGTGTGGTAGAGATGACTGGAGGGGCCCTCAACCCCAGTGAGGTAGAGATGACTGAAGGGGCCCCTCAACCCCAGTGTGGTAGAGATGACTGAAGGGGCCCTCAACCCCAGTGTGGTAGAGATGACTGAAGGGGCCCCTCAACCCCAGAGTGGTAGAGATGTGTGGAGGATGTGAACACACAGGAAGAGACGGTGTTGGGGCGCGTCGTTGTTCACACAATAACCGGAGCGTTTCTTACTCCCACACACGAGAACTGGCATTAAACCAGTTATCATATATAATATAACTGAAAACTGGACTGGTTACTTCACTTTTACATGAGGAAGCCAACAGGTGGATGGGCAGGGAAGGAGAGATAGTGGGACTTTTATATCCCAGATCCACAGGCCAGTGGGACACGCGGGATCACTATCTCTGGGATCCCGGGACACATACCCACCAGCTGGGTTTGGAAAAAGGAATTTGGGTTACACAAATGTAGGACGAAGAGTCGACATCTGGATGTGTTTGTTAATGTCCCTGTAACAATTGTACTCATGGATAGTTCACTATTTCAAGGGATAGTCTATAACTCTCAGATATCAGTGACCATAAGGATAGTCACGGATAGACCAGTAGTCCCACGGAAGTTCAGGACCCGTAAGGATAGTCCAGCGTCCTTAGGGATAGTATATAGAGGTTTGAGAAGAGTTCAGTATCTCTGTGTTTCGAGGTACCAAGGATAGACCTTTGAGTGTGCAATTATTGTATGTAGTTTACATGATAAACTATGTGTCCTACGGCTAGGCTAATGGCCACAGGAATAGTACAACCTCGTCATGGATAGTTTAAAAGTCCAAGAAGGTAGTTTCAGCAGCAATTAAAACCCAATTTAGTGGTCCTAGGGCTGTTAGGATGTGTTTGGGGGTAGTTTAACCGGGTATGGGGATAGTCCAGTGTGGCTAGTGATGGAGCAGCAGAGATGAAGGATAGATCGGCATCCCCAGTGGTAGGCTAGAAGCACCATGGATAGTCTGGCGGGCCCTTGTTCACGATCCCTATCCTCAATAATTAACACTGATCCCAAGGATAGTCAAGCGTCCCCAACGGTATGTTCTCAGGGATAGTCTAAAGGTCTTACGGATAGTTCATTGGACGTAAGGATAGTGAATTGTCTCCAGAGATAAGCCAGCGGTCCCATGGATAGTTGACATATTCAGGGGATAGATCATGTATAGATCTACGTGTCCAAGGATAGTTCAGAAGCCCCAGGGATAGATCTATGTGTCCAAGGATAGTTCAAAAGCCCCAGGGATAGATCTATGTGTCCAAGGATAGTTCAGAAGCCCCAGGGATAGATCTATGTGTCCAAGGATAGTTCAGAAGCCCCAGGGCTAGATCTATGTGTCCAAGGATAGTTCAGAAGCCCCAGGGCTAGATCTATGTGCCCAAGGATAGTTCAGAAGCCCCAGGGCTAGATCTATGTGTCCAAGGATAGTTCAAAAGCCCCAGGGATAGATCTATGTGTTCAAGGAGAGTTCAAAAGCCCCAGGGATAGATCTATGTGTCCAAGGATAGTTCAAAACCCCAGGGATAGATCTATGTGTCCAAGGATAGTTCAAAAGCCCCAGGGATAGATCTATGTGTCCAAGGATAGTTCAAAAGCCCCAGGGATAGATCTATGTGTTCAAGGAGAGTTCAAAAGCCCCAGGGATAGATCTATGTGTCCAAGGATAGTTCAAAACCCCAGGGATAGATCTATGTGTCCAAGGATAGCTCAAAAGCCCCAGGGATAGATCTATGTGTCCAAGGATAGTTCAAAACCCCCAGGGATAGATCTATGTGTCCAAGGATAGTTCAGAAACCCCAGGGATATATCTATGTGTCCATGGATAGTTCAGAAGCCCCAGGGATAGATCTATGTGTCCAAGGATAGTTCAAAAGCCCCAGGGATAGATCTATGTGTCCAAGGATAGTTCAAAAGCCCCAGGGATAGATCTATGTGTCCAAGGACAGTTCAAAAGCCCCAGGGATAGATCTATGTGTCCAAGGATAGTTCAGAAGCCACAGGGATAGATCTATGTGTCCAAGGATAGTACAGAAGCCCCAGGGATAGATCTATGTGTCCAAGGATAGTTCAGAAGCCCCAGAGATAGATCTATGTGTCCAAGGATAGTTCAGAAGCCCCAGGGATAGATCTATGTGTCCAAGGATAGTTCAAAAGCCCCAGGGATAGATCTATGTGTCCAAGGATGGTTCAGAAGCCCCAGCAATAGATCTATGTGTCCAAGGACAGTTCAAAAACCCTAGGGATAAATCTATGTGTCCAAGGACAGTTCAGAAGCCCCAGGGATAGATCTATGTGTCCAAGGATAGTACAGAAACCCCAGGGATAGATCTATGTGTCCAAGGATAGTTCAAAAGCCCCAGGGATAGATCTATGTGTCCAAGGACATTTCAGAAGCCCCAGGGATAGATCTATGTGTCCAA
The DNA here is from genome assembly GCF_036320965.1 of Panulirus ornatus. Lineage (NCBI taxonomy): Eukaryota > Metazoa > Arthropoda > Malacostraca > Decapoda > Palinuridae > Panulirus > Panulirus ornatus. Next base: position 7,865,448 of record NC_092266.1, on the reverse strand, counting down.
GGACAGTTCAGAAGCCCCAGGGATAGATCTATGTGTCTAAGGACAGTTCAAAAACCCTAGGGATAGATCTATGTGTCCAAGGACATTTCAGAAGCCCCAGGGATAGATCTATGTGTCCAAGGATAGTTCAGAAGCCCCAGGGATAGATCTATGTGTCTAAGGACAGTTCAAAAACCCTAGGGATAGATCTATGTGTCCAAGGATAGTACAGAAGCCCCAGGGATAGATCTATGTGTCCTGATGTACGGACACATACCTGTATCTTCTGTGATGATCCATGTTGTAATAACACCACTTCAGTGAGTGTGTGTGTACTTCATGATGTATGTATGTTAATATCTCTGTGAATATTCATGATTGTATTCATGATTTTCACTGAAGTTCCAAATATCCATGTGAGTATTCTTTATCATATGCATCCTTTTCACTGTGAATATTCCTGATGATATTCATGATTTTCACTGTGAATATTCCTGGTGATATTCATGATTTTCACTGTGAATATTCCTGGTGATATTCATGATTTTCACTGTGAATATTCCTGGTGATATTCATGATTTTCACTGTGAATATTCCTGGTGATATTCATGATTTTCACTGTGAATATTCCTGATGATATTCATGATTTTCACTGTGAATATTCCTGGTGATATTCATGATTTTCACTGTGAATATTCCTGGTGATATTCATGATTTTCACTGTGAATATTCACGATTGTATCCATGATTTTCACAAAGGTTCCAAATATCCATGTGAGTATTCTTTATCATATGCATCCTTTTCACTGTGAATATTCCTGATGATATTCATGATTTTCACTGTGAATATTCATGATGATATTCATGATTTTCACTAAGTTTCCAAATATCCATGTGAGTATCTATCATTATATGCATGATTTTCACTGTCAATATTCATGATTTTCACTGTGAATATTCCTGATTATATTCATGATTTTCACTGTCAATATTCATGATTTTCACTGTGAATATTCCTGATTATATTCATGATTTTCACTGTCAATATTCATGATTTTCACTGTGAATATTCCTGATTATATTCATGATTTTCACTGTGAATATTCCTGATTATATTCATGATATTCACTGTGAATATTCCTGATTATATTCATGATTTTCACTGTGAATATTCCTGATTATATTCATGATTTTCACTGTGAATACTCCTGATTATATTCATGATATTCACTGTGAATATTCCTGATTATATTCATGATTTTCACTGTGAATATTCCTGATTATATTCATGATTTTCACTGTGAATACTCCTGATTATATTCATGATATTCACTGTGAATATTCCTGTTTATATTCATGATTTTCATTGTGAATATTCATGAGCATATTCATGATTTTTATTGTGAATATTCCCGAATACATTAATGATTTTTCACTGAATATTCCTGATATTCAATATTTTCACTGAATATTCCTGATTATATTCGTGATTTTTCACTGATAATATTCATGATTTTCACTAAATACTCACGATTATATTCATGATTTTCACTGTGAATATTCCTGATTATATTCATGATTTTCACTGTGAATATTCCTGATTATATTCATGATTTTCACTGTGAATATTCCTGATTATATTCATAATTTTCCCTGTGAATATTCCTGATTATATTCATGATTTTCACTGTGAATATTCCTGATTATATTCATGATATTCACTGTGAATATTCCTGATTATATTCATGATTTTCACTGTGAATATTCCTGATTATATTCATGATATTCACTGTGAATATTCCTGATTATATTAATGATATTCACTGTGAATATTCCTGATTACATTCATGATATTCACTGTGAATATTCCTGATTATATTCATGATATTCACTGTGAATATTCCTGATTATATTTATGATATTCACTGTGAATATTCCTGATTATATTCATGATATTCACTGTGAATATTCCTGATTATATTCATGATATTCACTGTGAATATTCCTGATTATATTCATGATATTCACTGTGAATATTCCTGAATATATTCATGATATTCACTGTGAATATTCCTGAATATATTTATGATATTCACAGTGAATATTCCTGAATATATTCATGATATTCACTTAAGTTAAACAAAACAGTGCTGGATGTGAGATCACATTTCAGCAAACTGTGCCAGACAATTATGGATCCAGAGAAACACAGTGGAAGATTCCGATGTATATTTTATATACAAATTGTACACAACAGGATTTTTAGAGTCGACAAATCTACAATAATAATAATAATCATTATTTTGGAATTGATGATTAAAAGGATATATTCCATATTAAAAGGATATATTCCATATTAAAAGGATATATTCCATATTAAAAGGATATATTCCATATTAAAAGGATATATTCACAATATATAAAAATGGCTGAATTTTTTTCTTCTCTCTTTTTTTTTGAACAAGAAATTGATCATATAAATGTTTGGGAGTCCATTCGTCTAAGGCACACTACATATCACAGTAGGGCAAGTATGTACACACAATATCTTCAAGCCAATACATCAGCTTCATATATATATACATATATATATATATATATATATATATATATATATATATATATATATATATATATATATATATATATATATATATATATATATATATATTCCTATGAGTTCACGGGGAAAATGAAACGAAAAGTTCCCAAGTGCACTTTCGTGTCATAATCACATCCTCTGATGGTGATGTGATTATGACACGAAAGTGCACTTGGGAACTTTTCGTGTTTCATTTTCCCCGTGAACTCATAGGAATGTATATATATGTACACTGCTTGTCTTCTATATAGGAAAAAAAATGTACATCTGACTAGCTTACATATATATATATATATAGATTGTCAATATGGGAGGGGAGAAAATGTCTTTTGAATAGGAGAATCGACAATACAACTATATGAGTATAAGACACTAATGCACCTGTGCTCAGAGTGAGTGGAAGTCAAAGTGATATTGTTCGAATACAACTTTTGGCATTGGAGGAGGCAGTGAGGCTTCTGTAGGAGGGAGGGAGTTCTACAACCTCAGTGCATGATGGAAGCGACTGATAATGTTATAATGTTATAAAAATGTTATATAATGTTATAATGTTATAAAAACGTTATATATATAATGTTATAATGTTACGAAAAGGATCCAAACCTTGTGTGTGTGTGTGTGTGTGTGTGTGTGTGTGTGTGTGTGTGTGTGTGTGTGTGTTCACTCACTCATGAGACCAGGTAACCCTCACATGGAAGAACTTTGAGCGAATATCTGAATATATAACAACATGTTCCCTCATATAACAACATGTTCCCTCATATAACATGTTCCCTCATATAACATGTTCTCTCATATAACAACATGTTCCCTCATATAACAACATGTTCCCTCATATAACAACATGTTCCCTCATATAACATGTTCCCTCATATAACATGTTCCCTCATATAACAACATGTTCCCTCATATAACAACATGTTCCCTCATATAACATGTTCCCTCATATAACATGTTCCCTCATATAACATGTTCTCTCATATAACAACATGTTCTCTCATATAACAACATGTTCCCTCATTTAACAACATGTTCCCTCATATAACAACATGTTCCCTCATATAACAACATGTTCCCTCATATAAGAACATGTTCCCTCATATAACAACATGTTCCCTCATATAACAACATGTTCCCTCATATAACAACATGTTCCCTCATATAACATGTTCTCTCATATAACAACATGTTCTCTCATATAACAACATGTTCTCTCATATAACAACATGTTCCCTCATATAACAACATGTTCCCTCATATAAGAACATGTTCCCTCATATAAGAACATGTTCTCTCATATAACAACATGTTCCCTCATATAAGAACATGTTCCCTCATATAAGAACATGTTCTCTCATATAACAGTGAACACTGGTGGACTCACAACTCCATAGTTACCTATCTGTCAAGGTTAAAAATGTGAGCAGATTAACAGGAGTTAACATTCTCTCTCTCTCTCTCTCTCTCTCTCTCTCTCTCTCTCTCTCTCTCTCTCTCTCTCTCTCTCTCTCTCTCTCTCTCTTTATGGGCATCTTCCCCCATCACTGGTATCGAACCCCCCATCACCCACGCTGTCATGGATCAGCTGAAACTCCCACTCACATACTGCCTCCACCACTTCTCCACTCATCCTCCACCACTCCACTCAACTTCCACCACTCCAGTCAACCTCCACCACTCCACTCAACCTCCACCACTCCACTCAGCCTTCACCACTCCACTCAACCTCCACCACTTCTCCACTCAGCCTCCACCACTCCACTCAACCTTCACTACTCCACTCAACCTCCACCACTTCTCCACTCAGCCTCCACCATTCCATTACTCTCAGCCATCACCACTCCACTACTCCTTTCAGCAACCCATCCACATGAGCCAGTGAATCCATCCACATGAACCAGTGAACCCATCCACATGAACCAGTGAACCCATCCACATGAACCAGTGAACCCATCTACATGAACCAGTGAAACCATCCACTTGAACCAGTGAACCCATCCACATGAACCAGTGAACCCATCCACATGAACCAGTGAACCCATCCACATGAACCAGTGAACTCATCTACATGAACCAGTGAAACCATCCACTTGAACCAGTGAACCCATCCACATGAACCAGTGAACCCATCCACATGAACCAGTGAACCCATCCACATGAACCTGTGAACCCATCCACATGAACTAGTGAACCCATCCACATAAACCAGTGAAACCATCCACATGAGCCAGTGAACCCAACCACCTGAACCAGTGAACCCATCCACATGAACCAGTGAACCCATCCACATGAACCAGTGAACCCATCCACATGAACCAATGAACCCATCCGCATGAACCAGTGAACCCATCCATATCAACCAGTGAACCCATGCACATGAACCAGTGAACCCATCCACATGAACCAGTGAACCCATCCGCATGAACCAGTGAACCCATCCACATGAACCAGTGAACCCATCCATATGAACCAGTGAACCCATCCGCATGAACCAGTGAACCCATCCACATGAACCAGTGAACCCATCCGCATGAACCAGTGAACCCATCCATATGAACCAGTGAACCCATCCACATGAACCAGTGAACCCATCCACATGAACCAGTGAACCCATCCGCATGAACCAGTGAACCCATCCATATGAACCAGTGAAGCCATCCACATGAACCAGTGAACCCATCCGCATGAACCAGTGAACCCATCCATATGAACCAGTGAACCCATCCACATGAACCAGTGAACCCATCCACATGAACCAGTGAACCCATCCGCATGAACCAGTGAACCCATCCACATGAACCAGTGAACCCATCCACACGAACCAGTGAACCCATCCACATGAACCAGTGAACCCATCCGCATGAACCAGTGAACCCATCCACATGAACCAGTGAACCCATCCACATGAACCAGTGAACCCATCCACATGAACCAGTGAAACCATCCACTTGAACCAGTGAACCCATCCACATGAACCAGTGAACCCATCCACATGAACCAGTGAACCCATCCACATGAACCAGTGAACCCATCCACATGAACCAGTGAACCCATCCACATGAACCAGTGAAACCATCCACTTGAACCAGTGAACCCATCCACATGAACCAGTGAACCCATCCACATGAACCAGTGAACCCATCCACATGAACCAGTGAACCCATCCACATGAACCAGTGAACCCATCCACATGAACCAGTGAACCCATCCACATGAACCAGTGAACCCATCCACATGAACCAGTGAACCCATCCGCATGAACCATTGAACCCATCCATTTGAACCAGTGAACCCATCCACATGAACCAGTGAACCCATCCTAGCGCCAGACCGACCCTGTGTCGTGATTCTGAAGCAGTGAACCCTTGCAGTCTCACTTGGCATATTAACTTCCCTCATACTAGGGATATACCAGGGAGTATACCTGGAAGTATACCAGAGAGTATACCAGGAAGTATACCAGAGAGTATACCAGGAAGTATACCAGAGAGTATACCAGGAAGTATACCAGAGTATACCAGAAAGTATACCAGGAGGTATACCAGGAAGTATACCTGGAAGTATACCAGAGAGTATACCAGGAAGTATACCAGAGAGTATACCAGGAAGTATACCAGAGTATACCAGAAAGTATACCAGGAGGTATACCAGGAAGTATACCAGGAAGTATACCAGGAGGTATACCAGGAAGTATACCAGGGAGTATACGAATATAACAGTGAGCAATGGAATAGTTAATGGATCGTAATGATCCTGGTATTATTCTATACAATTAAAAGTCTTTTATTATTATTATTATCATCTCTAATTTCTGTTGACTGTGGGAGACGTAGCGATACCAGCGTCCGGAGATAATGGTTATCTCTTGCGTCCGGAGATAATGGTTATCTCTTGCGTCCGGAGATAATGGTTATCTCTTACGTCTGGAGATAATGGTTATTTCTTGCGTCCGGAGATAATGGTTATCTCTTGCGTCTGGAGATAATGGTTATCTCTTGCGTCTGGAGATAATGGTTATCTCTTGCGTCTGGAGATAATGGTTATCTCTTGCGTCTGGAGATAATGGTTATCTCTTGCGTCCGGAGATAATGGTTATCTCTTGCGTCTGGAGATAATGGTTATTTCTTGCGTCTGGAGATAATGGTTATCTCTTGCGTCTGGAGATAATGGTTATCTCTTGCGTCTGGAGATAATGGTTATCTCTTGCGTCCGGAGATAATAGTTATCTCTTGCGTCTGGAGATAATGGTTATCTCTTGCGTCTGGAGATAATGGTTATCTCTTGCGTCCGGAGATAATGGTTATCTCTTGTGTCTGGAGATAATGGTTATCTCTTGCGTCCGGAGATAATGGTTATCTCTTGCGTCTGGAGATAATGGTTATCTCTTGCGTCTGGAGATAATGGTTATCTCTTGCGTCCGGAGATAATGGTTATCTCTTGCGTCTGGAGATAATGGCTATCTCTTGCGTCTGGAGATAATGGTTATCTCTTGCGTCCGGAGATAATGGTTATCTCTAGGAGAATGTCTGAGGAAGACATGACCTTGACCTGACCTCGCTAGTCTCCGTGGCGTGTGACCTGGTGACCAGGTCACACGCCACGCAACCTCCACCAGGACACACGTTCACTGCCCAATAGTGTCTACAAAATGGGGTCACCTTACTATTTCCTAATGGGGGGCGGGGGGCATAATTAGCCCATTATCACAGCAGTGTATTTGAGATTAGAACACTCGCATTGTGTGTAGAATGTAGGTGAGGCGTGGCACTGCTATGTGGCACAGTAACTGATGCTCGGGAAGAGCAGGCAGTGCAGTGACAGCAACCTGCAACAGTGACAGAGAAAAACAGTTACACATATGATCCACAGCAACAGTGACTCTGGCACTATATTAACAGTGACTCTGGCACTACATTAACAGTGACTGTGCCACTACATCAACAGTGACTCTAAACACTACTTCAACAGTGACTCTAGCACTACATTAACAGTAACTCTGGCACTATATTAACAATAACTCTGGCACTATATTAACAGTGACTCTGGCACTACATCAACAGTGACTCTGGTACTATATTAACAGTGACTCTGCCAATACATTAACAGTGACTGGCACTACATCAACAGTGACTCTGGCACTACATTAACAGTGACTCTGGCACTACATCAACAGTGACTCTAACACTACATCAACAGTGACTCTGGCACTACATTAACAGAGACTCTAACACTACATCAACAGTGACTCTAACACTACATCAACACTGACTCTGGCACTACATTAACAGAGACTCTAACACTACATCAACAGTGACTCTGGCACTACATTAACAGAGACTCTAACACTACATCAACAGTGACTCTAACACTACATCAACAGTGACTCTGGCACTACATCAACAGTGACTCTAACACTACATCAACAGTGACTCTGGCACTACATTAACAGAGACTCTAACACTACATCAACAGTGACTCTGGCACTACATCAACAGTGACTCTGGCACTACATTAACAGTGACTCTAACACTACATCAACAGTGACTCTAACACTACATCAACAGTGACTCTGGCACTACATCAACAGTGACTCTGGCACTACATCAACAGTGACTCTAACACTACATCAACAGTGACTCTAACACTACATCAACAGTGACTCTGGCACTACATCAACAGTGACTCTGGCACTACATCAACAGTGACTCTAACACTACATCAACAGTGACTCTGGCACTACATCAACAGTGACTCTGGCACTACATCAACAGTGACTCTAACACTACATCAACAGTGACTCTGGCACTACATCAACAGTGACTCTGGCACTACATCAACAGTGACTCTAACACTACATTAACAGTGACTCTGGCACTACATCAACAGTGACTCTGGCACTACATCAACAGTGACTCTAACACTACATCAACAGTGACTCTAACACTACATCAACAGTGACTCTAACACTACATCAACAGTGACTCTAACACTACATCAACAGTGACTCTGGCACTACATCAACAGTGACTCTGGCACTACATCAACAGTGACTCTAACACTACATCAACAGTGACTCTAACACTACATCAACAGTGACTCTGGCACTACATCAACAGTGACTCTAACACTACATCAACAGTGACTCTAACACTACATCAACAGTGACTCTAACACTACATCAACAGTGACTCTGGCACTACATCAACAGTGACTCTGGCACTACATCAACAATGACTCTGGCACTACATCAACAGTGACTCTAACACTACATCAACAGTGACTCTGGCACTACATCAACAGTGACTCTAACACTACATCAACAGTGACTCTGGCACTACATCAACAGTGACTCTAACACTACATCAACAGTGACTCTGGCACTACATCAACAGTGACTCTGGCACTACATCAACAGTGACTCTAACACTACATCAACAGTGACTCTGGCACAACATCAACAGTGACTCTGGCACTACATCAACAGTGACTCTAACACTACATTAACAGTGACTCTGGCACTACATCAACAGTGACTCTGGCACTACATCAACAGTGACTCCCACTGTAGAATGTGTCACGTTCTCCCACTGTAGAGTGTGTCACGTTCTTCCACTGTAGAGTGTGTCACGTTCTCCCACTGTGGAGTGTGTCACGTTCTCCCACTGTAGAGTGTGTCACGTTCTCCCACTGTAGAGTGTGTCACGTTCTCCCACTGTAGAGTGTGTCACGTTCTCCCACTGTAGAGTGTGTCACGTTCTCCCACTGTAGAATGTGTCACGTTCTCCCACTGTAGAGTGTGTCACGTTCTTCCACTGTAGAGTGTGTCACGTTCTCCCACTGTGGAGTGTGTCACGTTCTCCCACTGTAGAGTGTGTCACGTTCTTCCACTGTAGAGTCTGTCACGTTCTCCCACTGTAGAGTGTGTCACGTTCTCCCACTGTAGAGTCACCTTCTCCCACTGCAAACCCCTCCACCTACCCTCCACCCACTGAAATAATACCAAAACTACAGATCTTCCCAAGTGGGTGTTGTAATAACCCCCACTGAGGAATGCCTTCACAACACGAGGGTTGTTGGGCAGTTAGGGGGTCACCGTAACTAACCTGGTGGGGTCAAGTCGACTCTGCAGACCATCTATCGGAAGAACATTCATCTCGCTCCCATACTGAGAATAACTGAAGCTCACCTGTGTAGTTATAACCAAGTTATAATTATTATTACATGTTGTACTATAACATTCTGGGGTTGTTATAATCATTGAGTGGTGTACTATAACATTCTGGGGTTGTTATAATCATCAAGTGTTGTACTATAACATTCTGGGGTTGTTATAATCATCAAGTGTTGTACTATAACATTCTGGGGTTGTTATAATCATCAAGTGTTGTACTATAATATTCTGGGGTTGTTATAATCATTAAGTGTTGTACTATAATATTCTGGGGTTGTTATAATCATTGAGTGTTGTACTATAACATTCTGGGGTTGTTATAATCATCAAGTGTTGTACTATAACATTCTGGGGTTGTTATAATCATCAAGTGTTGTACTATAACATTCTGGGGTTGTTATAATCATTGAGTGGTGCACTATAACATTCTGGGGTTGTTATAATCATCAAGTGTTGTACTATAACATTCTGGGGTTGTTATAATCATCAAGTGTTGTACTATAACATTCTGGAGTTGTTATAATCATCAAGTGTTGTACTATAACATACTGGGGTTGTATGAATCATCAAGTGTTGTTACCTATAACCTGTTATCATCAAGTGTTGTACTATAACATTCTGGTTGTTATAAAATCAAGTATGTTGTACTATAACATCTGGGGTTGTTTTAATCATCTGAGTGGTGCACTATAACATTCTGGGGTAGTTATAATACATCATAGTGTTGTACTATAACATTCTGGGTTGTTATATTCATTAAGTGTTGTACTATACATTCCATGGGTTGTTATAATCATCAAGTGCTTGTACTTTAACATTCTGGGTTGTTTAATAATCATCAAGTGTAGTACTATAACATTCTGGGGTTGTTAAAATCATCAAGTGTTAGTACTATAACATTCTGGGGTTGTTATAATCATTGAGTGTTGTACTATAACATTCTGGGGTTGTTGTATAATCATCAAGTGTTGTACTATATACATTCTGGGGGTTGTTATAATCATCAAGTGTTTGTTCTATAACATTCTGGGGTTGTTATAATCATCAAGTGTTGTACTATAACATTCTGGGGTTGTTATAATCATTAAGTGTTGTACTTATAACATTCTGGGGTTGTTATAATCATCAAGTGTTGTACTATAACATTCTGGGGTTGTTATAATCATTCAGCTGTTGTCACTATAACATTCTGGGGTTGTTATAATCATTAAGTGTTGTACTATAACATTCTGGGGTTGTTATAATCATAGAGTGTTGTACTATAACATTCTGGGGTTGTTATAATCATCAAGTGTTGTACTATAACATTCTGGGGTTGTTATAATCATCAAGTGTTGTACTATAACATTCTGGGGTTGTTATAATCATCAAGTGTTGTACTATAACATTCTGGGGTTGTTATAATCATAAGTGTTGTACTATAACATTCTGGGTTGTTATAATCATCAAGTGTTGTACTATAACATTCTGGGGTTGTAATCAAGTTGTTACTATAACATTCTGGGGTTGTTATAATCATCAAGTGTTGTACTATAACATTCTGGGGTTGTTATAATCATCAAGTGTTGTACTATAACATTCTGGGGTTGTTATAATCATCAAGTGTTGTACTATAACATTCTGGGGTTGTTATAATCATCAAGTGTTGTACTATAACATTCTGGGGTTGTTATAATCATCAAGTGTTGTACTATAACATTCTGGGGTTGTTATAATCATTACGTGTTGTATTATAACATTCTGGGGTTGTTATAATCATCAAGTGTTGTACTATAACATTCTGGGGTTGTTATAATCATCAAGTGTTGTACTATAACATTCTGGGGTTGTTATAATCATCAAGTGTTGTACTATAACATTCTGGGGTTGTTATAATCATCAAGTGTTGTACTATAACATTCTGGGGTTGTTATAATCATCAAGTGTTGTACTATAACATTCTGGGGTTGTTATAATCATCAAGTGTTGTACTATAACATTCTGGGGTTGTTATAATCATTAGTGTTGTACTATAACATTCTGGGGTTGTTATAATCATTAAGTGTTGTACTATAACATTCTGGGGTTGTTATAATCATCAAGTGTTGTACTATAACATTCTGGGGTTGTTATAATCATTAAGTGTTGTACTATAACATTCTGGGGTTGTTATAATCATCAAGTGTTGTACTATAACATTCTGGGGTTGTTATAATCATCAAGTGTTGTACTATAACATTCTGGGGTTGTTATAATCATTAAGTGTTGTACTATAACATTCTGGGGTTGTTATAATCATCAAGTGTTGTACTATAACATTCTGGGGTTGTTATAATCATCAAGTGTTGTACTATAACATTCTGGGGTTGTTATAATCATCAAGTGTTGTACTATAACATTCTGGGGTTGTTATAATCATAAGTGTTGTACTATAACATTCTGGGGTTGTTATAATCATCAAGTGTTGTACTATAACATTCTGGGGTTGTTATAATCATCAAGTGTTGTACTATAACATTCTGGGGTTGTTATAATCATCAAGTGTTGTACTATAACATTCTGGGGTTGTTATAATCATCAAGTGTTGTACTATAACATTCTGGGGTTGTTATAATCATTCAGTGGTGCACTATAACATTCTGGGGTTGTTATAATCATTAAGTGTTGTACTATAACATTCTGGGGTTGTTATAATCATCAAGTGTTGTACTATAACATTCTGGGGTTGTTATAATCATCAAGTGTTGTACTATAACATTCTGGGGTTGTTATAATCATTAAGTGTTGTACTATAACATTCTGGGGTTGTTATAATCATCAAGTGTTGTACTATAACATTCTGGGGTTGTTATAATCATCAAGTGTTGTACTATAACATTCTGGGGTTGTTATAATCATCAAGTGTTGTACTATAACATTCTGGGGTTGTTATAATCATTAAGTGTTGTACTATAACATTCTGGGGTTGTTATAATCATCAAGTGTTGTACTATAACATTCTGGGGTTGTTATAATCATCAAGTGTTGTACTATAACATTCTGGGGTTGTTATAATCATAAGTGTTGTACTATAACATTCTGGGGTTGTTATAATCATCAAGTGTTGTACTATAACATTCTGGGGTTGTTATAATCATCAAGTGTTGTACTATAACATTCTGGGGTTGTTATAATCATCAAGTGTTGTACTATAACATTCTGGGGTTGTTATAATCATCAAGTGTTGTACTATAACATTCTGGGGTTGTTATAATCATTAAGTGTTGTACTATAACATTCTGGGGTTGTTATAATCATCAAGTGTTGTACTATAACATTCTGGGGTTGTTATAATCATCAAGTGTTGTACTATAACATTCTGGGGTTGTTATAATCATCAAGTGTTGTACTATAACATTCTGGGGTTGTTATAATCATCAAGTGTTGTACTATAACATTCTGGGGTTGTTATAATCATTGAGTGGTGTACTATAACATTCTGGGGTTGTTATAATCATTGAGTGTTGTACTATAACATTCTGGGGTTGTTATAATCATTGAGTGGTGTACTATAACATTCTGGGGTTGTTATAATCATTGAGTGGTGTACTATAACATTCTGGGGTTGTTATAATCATTGAGTGTTGTACTATAACATTCTGGGGTTGTTATAATCATTGAGTGGTGTACTATAACATTCTGGGGTTGTTATAATCATTAAGTGTTGTACTATAACATTCTGGGGTTGTTATAATCATCAAGTGTTGTACTATAACATTCTGGGGTTGTTATAATCATCAAGTGTTGTACTATAACATTCTGGGGTTGTTATAATCATCAAGTGTTGTACTATAACATTCTGGGGTTGTTATAATCATTAAGTGTTGTACTATAACATTCTGGGGTTGTTATAATCATCAAGTGTTGTACTATAACATTCTGGGGTTGTTATAATCATCAAGTGTTGTACTATAACATTCTGGGGTTGTTATAATCATCAAGTGTTGTACTATAACATTCTGGGGTTGTTATAATCATCAAGTGTTGTACTATAACATTCTGGGGTTGTTATAATCATCAAGTGTTGTACTATAACATTCTGGGGTTGTTATAATCATCAAGTGTTGTACTATAACATTCTGGGGTTGTTATAATCATCAAGTGTTGTACTATAACATTCTGGGGTTGTTATAATCATCAAGTGTTGTACTATAACATTCTGGGGTTGTTATAATCATCAAGTGTTGTATTATAACATTCTGGGGTTGTTATAATCATCAAGTGTTGTACTATAACATTCTGGGGTTGTTATAATCATCAAGTGTTGTACTATAACATTCTGGGGTTGTTATAATCATCAAGTCTTGTACTATAACATTCTGGGGTTGTTATAATCATCAAGTCTTGTACTATAACATTCTGGGGTTGTTATAATCATCAAGTGTTGTATTAGAACATTCTGGGGTTGTTATAATCATCAAGTGTTGTACTATAACATTCTGGGGTTGTTATAATCATCAAGTCTTGCACTATAACATTCTGGGGTTGTTATAATCATCAAGTGTTGTATTATAACATTCTGGGGTTGTTATAATCATCAAGTGTTGTACTATAACATTCTGGGGTTGTTATAATCATCAAGTGTTGTACTATAACATTCTGGGGTTGTTATAATCATCAAGTGTTGTACTATAACATTCTGGGGTTGTTATAATCATCAAGTGTTGTACTATAACATTCTGGGGTTGTTATAATCATCAAGTGTTGTACTATAACATTCTGGGGTTGTTATAATCATCAAGTCTTGTACTATAACATTCTGGGGTTGTTATAATCATCAAGTCTTGTACTATAACATTCTGGGGTTGTTATAATCATCAAGTCTTGTACTATAACATTCTGGAGTTGTTACAATTTTCTTCCTTAAGCTTAGATATTCGTAGAGAGATAGATAGATAAGAGTGAGACATCCTGGAGGCAGATAGATAGAGCGAGACTCTCTCTCTCTCTCTCTCTCTCTCTCTCTCTCTCTCTCTCTCTCTCTCTCTCTCTCTCTCTCTCTCTCTCTCTCTCTCTCTCTCTATCTATCTATCTATCTATCTCTCTTACACACACACACACACACATAGTGAAGACGGACGTAATATTACTGGAAGAACTGATAGATATATGAATATTACTGGAAGAACTGATAGATATATGAATATTACTGGAAGAACTGATAGATATATGACAATGTAATTTTCTTAAAGATAATTATGTGTAGCGTCTGTGATAATTACATTCAATATCTACTAATCAATGTAAGTTATAATTATGTTGTGGACATTTAATTCTTTAATTACGACCAGGCTCTTCCAAGCTGGTCGATGACGACCAGGCTCTTCCAAGCTGGTCAAATTACGACCAGGCTCTTCCAAGCTGGTCGATGACGACCAGGCTCTTCCAAGCTGGTCGATGACGACCAGTCTCTTCCAAGCTGGTCGACAACGACCAGGCTCTTCCAAGCTGGTCGATGACGACCAGTCTCTTCCAAGCTGGTCGACGACGACCAGGCTCTTCCAAGCTGGTCAAATTACGACCAGGCTCTTCCAAGCTGGTCGATGACGACCAGTCTCTTCCAAGCTGGTCGACGACGACCAGGCTCTTCCAAGCTGGTCGATGACGACCAGTCTCTTCCAAGCTGGTCGACGACGACCAGGCTCTTCCAAGCTGGTCAAATTACGACCAGGCTCTTCCAAGCTGGTCGACGACGACCAGGCTCTTCCAAGCTGGTCGATGACGACCAGTCTCTTCCAAGCTGGTCGACGACGACCAGGCTCTTCCAAGCTGGTCGATGACGACCAGTCTCTTCCAAGCTGGTCGACGACGACCAGGCTCTTCCAAGCTGGTCGATGACGACCAGTCTCTTCCAAGCTGGTCGACGACGACCAGGCTCTTCCAAGCTGGTCAAATTACGACCAGGCTCTTCCAAGCTGGTCGACGACGACCAGGCTCTTCCAAGCTGGTCGACGACGACCAGGCTCTTCCAAGCTGGTCGATGACGACCAGTCTCTTCCAAGCTCGTCAGTTACGACCAGTCTCTTCCAAGCTGGTCGACGACGACCAGGCTCTTCCAAGCTGGTCGACGACGGACGACCAGTCTGGCAACACTCTACCAGCCTCTGTACACCCACCTGTCTGGCCAGCGAGTCTGTGTTGAGGAAGCGCATTGGTTCCAGGTGGGAATGGAACTCGTCAACCACTGTCAGCTTCTTGCGTAGGATGTGTTCTGGGAGAAGACAGACGCATGATGGAGTTAGGTCGAGCGTAGTAGTCAAATGAGAATCATAATGACGCAAAATATATAGTTAGGTCCAACATAGTGAAATGAGAATCATAATGACGCAAAATATAGTTAGGTCGAGCGTAGTAGTCAAATGAGAATCATAATGACGCAAAATATATAGTTAGGTCCAACATAGTCAAATGAGAATCATAATGACGCAAAATATATAGTTAGGTCCAACATAGTCAAATGAGAATCATAATTAAGATATAGTTAGGTCAAGCGTAGTAGTCAAATGAGAATCATAATGACGCAAAATATATAGTTAGGTCGAACGTACTCAAATGAGAATCATAATGACGCAAAATATAGTTAGGTCGAGCGTAGTAGTCAAATGAGAATCATAATGACGCAAAATATATAGTTAGGTCGAACGTAGTCAAATAATCATAATGACGCAAAATATAGTTAGGTCGAGCGTAGTAGTCAAATGAGAATCATAATGACGCAAAATATATAGTTAGGTCGAACGTAGTCAAATGAGAATCATAATGACGCAAAATATAGTTAGGTCGAGCGTAGTAGTCAAATGAGAATCATAATGACGCAAAATATAGTTAGGTCGAACATAGTCAAATGAGAATCATAATTAAGATATAGTTAAGTTGAACGCAGAAGTCAAATGAGAATCATAATGACGCAAAATGTAGTTAGGTCGAACGTAGAAGTCAAATGAGAATCATAATGACGCAAAATATAGTTAGGTCGAACGTAGTAGTCAAATGAGAATCATAATGACGCAAAATATAGTTAGGTCGAACATAGTCAAATGAGAATCATAATTAGAATATAGTTAGGTCGAACGTAGTCAAATGAGAATCATAATGACGCAAAATATAGTTAGGTCGAACGTAGTCAAATGAGAATCATAATGACGCAAAATGTAGTTAGGTTGAACGTAGTAGTCAAATGAGAATCATAATTAAGACAGGTACTACCTGGCGTACAGTCAACATCAACAACAACAACAAAACAACCACAACAACACATGCGTCTACCTTTACGTAACCCACTGTAAGCTATTGGGTCGGGTTTCCCCAGGGACAATTACGGGATTGTGAGCCTTACGTGACTGAGGTGGGCTGTCCGGGGCAAGATAATGAGATGATGTACCTCACGTGGTGACGTCAGGACCCACTTATGATGTACCCCATGGTGACGTCAGGACCCACTTATGATGTACCCCATGGTGACGTCAGAACATACTTATACCCTATGGTGACGTCAGAACACACTTATGATGTACCCCATGGTGACGTCAGAACATACTTATACCCTATGGTGACGTCAGAACACACTTATGATGTACCCTATGGTGACGTCAGAACACACTTATGAAGTACCCCATCGTGACGTCAGGACCCACTTATGATATACTCTAAGTGACGTCAGGACCCACTTATGATGTACCCTATGGTGACGTCAGAACACACTTATGAAGTACCCCATGGTGACGTCAGGACCCACTTATGATATACTCTAAGTGACGTCAGGACCCACTTATGATGTACCTCATGGTGACGTCAGGACCCATTTATGATGTACCCCATGGTGACGTCAGAACACACTTATGAAGTACCCCATGGTGACGTCAGGACCCACTTATGATATACTCTAAGTGACGTCAGGACCCACTTATGATGTACCTCATGGTGACGTCAGGACCCATTTATGATGTACCCCATAGTGACGTCAGGACCCACTTATGATGTACCCTATGGTGACGTCAGAACACACTTATGAAGTACCCCATGGTGACGTCAGGACCCACTTATGATATACTCTAAGTGACGTCAGGACCCACTTATGATGTACCTCATGGTGACGTCAGGACCCATTTATGATGTACCCCATGGTGACGTCAGAGCCCACCTATGATGTACCCCATAGTGACGTCAGAACACACTTATGAAGTACCCCATGGTGACGTCAGGACCCACTTATGATATACTCTAAGTGACGTCAGGACCCACTTATGATGTACCTCATGGTGACGTCAGGACCCACTTATGATGTACCTCATGGTGACGTCAGAACATACTAATAATATACCCTATGGTGACGTCAGAACACACTTATGACGTACCCCATAGTGACGTCAGGGCCCACCTATGATATACCCCATGGTGACGTCAGAGCCCACCTATGATGTACCCCATAGTGACGTCAGGACCCACTTATGATGTACCCCATAGTGACGTCAGGGCCCACCTATGATGTACCCCATAGCGACGTCAGAACCCACTTATGATATACCCCATGGTGACGTCAGGACCCACCTATGATGTACCCCATGGTGACGTCAGAGCCCACCTATGATGTACCCCATGGTGACGTCATAGCCCACCTATGATGTACCCCATAGTGACGTCAGGACCCACTTATGATGTACCCCATGGTGACGTCATAGCCCACCTATGATGTACCCCATAGTGACGTCAGGACCCACTTATGATGTACCCCATGGTGACGTCAGGACTTACCTATGATGTACCCCATGGTGACGTCATCAGGTAGACGAATCTTCTCCCCAACGCTGATGAACTTGCCTCCCCTGTAAGAAAGAGAGCAGGGGTGAGAGCAGGGGTGAGAGCAGGGGTGAGAGCAGGGGTGAGGGGAGGGGTGAGAGCAGGGGTGAGAGCAGGGGTGAGAGCAGGGGTGAGAGCAGGGGTGAGGGGAGGGGTGAGAGCAGGGGTGAGGGGAGGGGTGAGAGGAGGAGGGGTGAGAGCAGGGGTGAGAGCAGCGGTGAGGGGGAGGGGTGAGAGCAGCGGTGAGGGGGAGGGGTGAGAGCAGGGGTGAGAGCAGGGGTGAGGGGGAGGGGTGAGAGGAGGGGTGAGAGCAGGGGTGAGAGGAGGAAGGGAGAGTCATGAGGAGGGAGGGTGTGTATACTACATGGGGAAGGTGGGTATACGGTATGGGGAGAGTGGATATACTGTATGGGGAGAGTGGATATACTGTATGGGGAGAGTGGATATACTGTATGGGGAAGGTGGGTATACTGTATGGGGAGAGTGGATATACTGTATGGGGAGAGTGGATATACTGTATGGGGAGAGTGGATATACTGTATGGGGAGAGTGGATATACTGTATGGGGAAGGTGGGTATACTGTATGGGGAGAGTGGATATACTGTATGGGGAGAGTAGATACACTGTATGGGGAGAGTGGATATACTGTATGGGGAGAGTGGATATACTGTATGGGGAGAGTGGATACACTGTATGGGGAGATGGATATACTGTATGGGGAGAGTGGATACACTGTATGGGGAGAGTGGATACACTGTATGGGGAGAGTGGATACACTGTATGGGGAGAGTGGATACACTGTATGGGGAGAGTGGATATACTGTATGGGGAGAGTGGATACACTGTATGGGGGAGATGGATATACTGTATGGGGAGAGTGATATACTGTATGGGGAGAGTGGATACACTGTATGGGGAGAGTGGATACACTGTATGGGGAGAGTGGATACACTGTATTGGGGAGAGTGGATATAATGTATGGGGGAGAGTGGATACACTGTATGGGGAGAGTGGATACACTGTATGGGGAGATGGATATACTGTATGGGGAGAGTGGATACACTGTATGGGGAGAGTGGATACACTGTATGGGGAGAGTGGATATACTGTATGGGGAGAGTGGATATACTGTATGGGGAGAGTGGATACACTGTATGGGGAGAATGGATACACTGTATGGGGAGAGTGGATATACTGTATGGGGAGAGTGGACACACTGTATGGGGAGAGTGGATACACTGTATGGGGAGAGTGGATATACTGTATGGGGAGAGTGGATACACTGTATGGGGAGAGTGGATACACTGTATGGGGAGAGTGGATACACTGTATGGGGAGAGTGGATACACTGTATGGGGAGAGTGGATATACTGTATGGGGAGAGTGGATACACTGTATGGGGAGAGTGGATACACTGTATGGGGAGAGTGGATTACTGTATGGGGAGAGTGGATACACTGTATGGGGGAGAGTGGATACACTGTATGGGGAGAGTGGATACACTGTATGGGGAGAGTGGATACACTGTATGGGGAGAGTGGATACACTGTATGGGGAGAGTGGATACACTGTATGGGAGAGTGGATATACTGTATGGGGGAGAGGTGGATATACTGTATGGGGAGAGTGGATACACTGTATGGGGAGAGTGGATACACTGTATGGGGAGAGTGGATACACTGTATGGGGAGAGTGGATACACTGTATGGGGAGAGTGGATACACTGTATGGGGAGAGTGGATACACTGTATGGGGAGAGTGGATATCACTGTATGGGGAGAGTGGATACACTGTATGGGGAGAGTGGATATCACTGTATGGGGAGAGTGGATACACTGTATGGGGAGAGTGGATACACTGTATGGGGAGAGTGGATACACTGTATGGGGAGAGTGGATATACTGTATGGGGAGAGTGGATACACTGTATGGGGAGAGTGGATATACTGTATGGGGAGAGTGGATACACTGTATGGGAGAGTGGATACACTGTATGGGGAGAGTGGATACACTGTATGGGGGAGAGTGGATACACTGTATGGGGAGAGTGGATACACTGTATGGGGAGAGTGGATACACTGTATGGGGAGAGTGGATACACTGTATGGGGAGAGTGGATACACTGTATGGGGAGAGTGGATACTGAAGGGGAGAGTGGATACACTGTATGGGGAGAGTGGATACACTGTATGGGGAGAGTGGATACACTGTATGGGGAGAGTGGATACACTGTATGGGGAGAGTGGATACACTGTATGGGGGAGAGTGGATACACTGTATGGGGAGAGTGGATACACTGTATGGGGAGAGTGGATACACTGTATGGGAGAGTGGATACACTGTATGGGAGAGTGGATACACTGTATGGGGAGAGTGGATACACTGTATGGGGAGAGTGGATACACTGTATGGGGAGAGTGGATACACTGTATGGGGAGAGAGGATACACTGTATGGGGAGAGTGGATACACTGTATGGGGAGAGTGGATACACTGTATGGGAGAGTGGATACACTGTATGGGGAGAGTGGATACACTGTATGGGGAGAGTGGATACACTGTATGGGGAGAGTGGATATACTGTATGGGGAGAGTGGATATACTGTATGGGGAGAGTGGATACACTGTATGGGGAGAGTGGATATACTGTATGGGGAGAGTGGATACACTGTATGGGGAGAGTGGATACACTGTATGGGGAGAGTGGATACACTGTATGGGGAGAGTGGATACACTGTATGGGGAGAGTGGATATACTGTATGGGGAGAGTGGATACACTGTATGGGGAGAGTGGATACACTGTATGGGGAGAGTGGATACACTGTATGGGGAGAGTGGATACACTGTATGGGGAGAGTGGATATACTGTATGGGGAGAGTGGATATACTGTATGGGGAGAGTGGATACACTGTATGGGGAGAGTGGATATACTGTATGGGGAGAGTGGATACACTGTATGGAGAGAGTGGATATACTGTATGGGGAGAGTGGATACACTGTATGGGGAGAGTGGATATACTGTATGGGGAGAGTGGATACACTGTATGGGGAGAGTGGATATACTGTATGGGGAGAGTGGATACACTGTATGGGGAGAGTGGATACACTGTATGGGGAGAGTGGATACACTGTATGGGGAGAGTGGATACACTGTATGGGGAGAGTGGATATACTGTATGGGGAGAGTGGATACACTGTATGGGGAGAGTGGATATACTGTATGGGGAGAGTGGATACACTGTATGGGGAGAGTGGATACACTGTATGGGGAGAGTGGATACACTGTATGGGGAGAGTGGATACACTGTATGGGGAGAGTGGATACACTGTATGGGGAGAGTGGATATACTGTATGGGGAGAGTGGATACACTGTATGGGGAGAGTGGATACACTGTATGGGGAGAGTGGATACACTGTATGGGGAGAGTGGATACACTGTATGGGGAGAGTGGATACACTGTATGGGGAGAGTGGATACACTGTATGGGGAGAGTGGATACACTGTATGGGGAGAGTGGATATACTGTATGGGGAGAGTGGGTACACTGTATGGGTAGGTGGGTTTACAACATGGGGGGAGTGATGGAGGGTCAATATTCACCATGAGCAGGGGAGATCAACATTCACCATGGGGAGTAAGTGTGAGTATGATACATAATAAGAGTGGGGGAGGGGGGGGTCAGTATATGAAGAATTATATGGGTACAGACAGCCATTATGATACATAGAAAACAAGATAAGTATGATACAAAGGTCAGTATGATACATGGGTCAATATGATACATGGGATACATGGGTCAATATGATACATGGGTAAGTATGATACATGGGTAAGTCTGATACATGGTCAGTATGATGCATGAGTCAGTATGATACATGGGTCAATATGATACATGGGTAAGTATGATACATGGGTAAGTCTGATACATGGTCAGTATGATGCATGAGTCAGTATGATGCATGGGTCAGTATGATACATGGGTAAGTATGATACATGAGTCATACTAAGGTCAGTATGATACATGGGCAAGTACGATACATGGGTCAATATGATACATGGGTAAGTATGATACATGAGTCATACAAAAGTCAGTATGATACATGGGCAAGTATGATGCATGGGTCAATATGATACATGGGTAAGTATGATACATGGGTAAGTATGATACATGAGTCATACAAAGGTCAGTATGATACATGGGTCAGTATGATACATGGGTCAGAATGATACATGAGGATGGGGAGGGTCAATATGATACATGGGTAAGTATAATACATGGGTAAGTATGATACATGAATCATACAAAGGTCAGTATGATACATGGGTCAGTATGATACATGGGTCAGTATGATACATGAGGAGGGGGAGGGTCAATATGATACATGTGGAGGGGAATCAGCATGATACATGAGGAGGAAGAGGGTCAGTTATCACTTTACTGATTGCAAGTTATTACTTTACTGATTGCAAGTTATTACTTTACTGATTGCAAGTTATTACTTTACTGATTGCAACAAGCCCGTCCTATTGTGCTGACTGCTCGTTAACAGACCACAGGGCCAGTCTTTGCTGACGGACCCTAACCACACAAGGCGTCATAACAGACCACACCACTCGACTACACTCTCTCGTTAACAGACCAGTGAGCCAGTCCGTGTTCACAGCCACTGAGCTCAGCCGTCGTAACAGACCAGTGAGCCAGTCTGTGTTCACAGCCACTGAGCTCAGACGTCGTAACAGACTAGTGAGCCAGTCTGTGTTCACAGCCACTGAGCTCAGCCGTCGTAACAGACCAGTGAGCCAGTCTGTGTTCACAGCCACTGAGCTCAGACGTCGTAACAGACTAGTGAGCCAGTCTGTGTTCACAGCCACTGAGCTCAGCCGTCGTAACAGACCAGTGAGCCAGTCTGTGTTCACAGCCACTGAGCTCAGACGTCGTAACAGACCAGTGAGCCAGTCTGTGCTCACAGCCACTGAGCTCAGACGTCGTAACAGACCAGTGAGCCAGTCTGTGTTCACAGCCACTGAGCTCAGACGTCGTAACAGACCAGTGAGCCAGTCTGTGTTCACAGCCACTGAGCTCAGACGTCGTAACAGACCAGTGAGCCAGTCTGTGTTCACAGCCACTGAGCTCAGCCGTCGTAACAGACCAGTGAGCCAGTCTGTGTTCACAGCCACTGAGCTCAGCCGTCGTAACAGACCAGTGAGCCAGTCTGTGTTCACAGCCACTGAGCTCAGACGTCGTAACAGACCAGTGAGCCAGTCTGTGCTCACAGCCACTGAGCTCAGACGTCGTAACAGACCAGTGAGCCAGTCTGTGTTCACAGCCACTGAGCTCAGCCGTCGTTACAGACCAGTGAGCCAGTCTGTGTTCACAGCCACTGAGCTCAGACGTCGTTAACAGACCAGTGAGCCAGTCTGTGTTCACGGCCACTGAGCTCAGACGTCGTAACAGACCAGTGAGCCAGTCTGTGCTCACAGCCACTGAGCTCAGACGTCGTTAACAGACCAGTGAGCCAGTCTGTGTTCACAGCCACTGAGCTCAGACGTCGTTAACAGACCAGTGAGCCAGTCTGTGTTCACAGCCACTGAGCTCAGACGTCGTAACAGACCAGTGAGCCAGTCTGTGTTCACAGCCACTGAGCTCAGACGTCGTAACAGACCAGTGAGCCAGTCTGTGTTCACAGCCACTGAGCTCAGACGTCGTTAACAGACCAGTGAGCCAGTCTGTGTTCACAGCCACTGAGCTCAGACGTCGTTAACAGACCAGTGAGCCAGTCTGTGTTCACAGCCACTGAGCTCAGACGTCGTTAACAGACCAGTGAGCCAGTCTGTGTTCACAGCCACTGAGCTCAGACGTCGTTAACAGACCAGTGAGCCAGTCTGTGCTCACAGCCACTGAGCTCAGACGTCGTTAACAGACCAGTGAGCCAGTCTGTGTTCACAGCCACTGAGCTCAGACGTCGTTAACAGACCAGTGAGCCAGTCTGTGTTCACAGCCACTGAGCTCAGACGTCGTTAACAGACCAGTGAGCCAGTCTGTGTTCACAGCCACTGAGCTCAGACGTCGTTAACAGACCAGTGAGCCAGTCTGTGTTCACAGCCACTGAGCTCAGACGTCGTTAACAGACCAGTGAGCCAGTCTGTGTTCACAGCCACTGAGCTCAGACGTCGTTAACAGACCAGTGAGCCAGTCTGTGCTCACAGCCACTGAGCTCAGACGTCGTTAACAGACCAGTGAGCCAGTCTGTGTTCACAGCCACTGAGCTCAGACGTCGTTAACAGACCAGTGAGCCAGTCTGTGTTCACAGCCACTGAGCTCAGACGTCGTTAACAGACCAGTGAGCCAGTCTGTGCTCACAGCCACTGAGCTCAGACGTCGTTAACAGACCAGTGAGCCAGTCTGTGCTCACAGCCACTGAGCTCAGACGTCGTTAACAGACCAGTGAGCCAGTCTGTGTTCACAGCCACTGAGCTCAGACGTCGTTAACAGACCAGTGAGCCAGTCTGTGTTCACAGCCACTGAGCTCAGACGTCGTTAACAGACCAGTGAGCCAGTCTGTGTTCACAGCCACTGAGCTCAGACGTCGTAACAGACCAGTGAGCCAGTCTGTGCTCACAGCCACTGAGCTCAGACGTCGTTAACAGACCAGTGAGCCAGTCTGTGTTCACAGCCACTGAGCTCAGACGTCGTTAACAGACCAGTGAGCCAGTCTGTGTTCACAGCCACTGAGCTCAGACGTCGTTAACAGACCAGTGAGCCAGTCTGTGTTCACAGCCACTGAGCTCAGACGTCGTTAACAGACCAGTGAGCCAGTCTGTGCTCACAGCCACTGAGCTCAGACGTCGTTAACAGACCAGTGAGCCAGTCTGTGTTCACAGCCACTGAGCTCAGACGTCGTTAACAGACCAGTGAGCCAGTCTGTGTTCACAGCCACTGAGCTCAGACGTCGTTAACAGACCAGTGAGCCAGTCTGTGTTCACAGCCACTGAGCTCAGACGTCGTTAACAGACCAGTGAGCCAGTCTGTGTTCACAGCAACAGACCACACAGCCAAGTGGGTCACTATTGCTATTTCCTTCCGTCTAGACCAGGAAATTCTCCCCTCCCTTCCCTTCCCCTCCCCACCACCCAGATCTTCCCCCTCCCTTCCCCTCCCCACCACCCAGAACTTCCCCTCCCCTCCCCATCTTCCCCCCTGCCCAACCCACCATCCACAGCACCCCCTCACCACACACCCACATCTGGGACCCCTTTCTTCCCTTACCAGCCTTCCCATCTCCCCCCCACCCCATCTCTCCCATCACCACAAGGACGGTTGTACCCACCCTTCCCCCCCTCGCCAGTCAGTAGCGCTCCCCCCCCACGCGCGCATGAGCCTCCCTCATTAACCTCTGCCTCACGATGATGGCAGTGTGAGGGAACGTCACTCACAATGTCTCATCACCAAGCCATCATACCAGGGCTAACCATGATTCACCCCCTCCCCCCCTAACCATGATTCACCCCCTCCCCCCTAACCATGATTCACCCCCTCCCCCCCTAACCATGATTCACCCCCCCTAACCATGATTCACCCCTCCCCCCCTAACCATGATTCACCCCCTCCCCCCCTAACCATGATTCACCCCCTCCCCCCCTAACCATGATTCACCCCTCCCCCCCTAACCATGATTCACCCCTCCCCCCTAACCATGATTCACCCCCTCCCCCCCTAACCATGATTCACCCCTCCCCCCTAACCATGATTCACCCCCTCCCCCCCTAACCATGATTCACCCCCTCCCCCCCTAACCATGATTCACCCCCTCCCCCCCTAACCATGATTCACCCCTCCCCCCTAACCATGATTCACCCCTCCCCCCCTAACCATGATTCACCCCCTCCCCCCCTAACCATGATTCACCCCTCCCCCCCTAACCATGATTCACCCCCTCCCCCCTAACCATGATTCACCCCTCCCCCCCCTAACCATGATTCACCCCTCCCCCCCTAACCATGATTCACCCCTCCCCCCCTAACCATGATTCACCCCCTCCCCCCCTAACCATGATTCACCCCTCCCCCCTAACCATGATTCACCCCTCCCCCCCTAACCATGATTCACCCCCTCCCCCCTAACCATGATTCACCCCTCCCCCCCTAACCATGATTCACACCCCTCCCCCCCTAACCATGATTCACCCCTCCCCCCCCTAACCATGATTCACCCCTCCCCCCCTAACCATGATTCACCCCTCCCCCCCTAACCATGATTCACCCCCTCCCCCCCTAACCATGATTCACCCCCTCCCCCTCTAACCATGATTCACCCCCTCCCCCTCTAACCATGATTCACCCCCTCCCCCCCTAACCATGATTCACCCCCTCCCCCCCTAACCATGATTCACCCCCTCCCCCCCTAACCATGATTCACCCCCTCCCCCCTAACCATGATTCACCCCCTCCCCCCCTAACCATGATTCACCCCTCCCCCCTAACCATGATTCACCCCCTCCCCCCCTAACCATGATTCACCCCTCCCCCCTAACCATGATTCACCCCCTCCCCCTAACCATGATTCACCCCTCCCCCCTAACCATGATTCACCCCCTCCCCCCTAACCATGATTCACCCCCTCCCCCCTAACCATGATTCACCCCCTCCCCCCTAACCATGATTCACCCCCTCCCCCCCTAACCATGATTCACCCCCTCCCCCCTAACCATGATTCACCCCCTCCCCCCCTAACCATGATTCACCCCCTCCCCCCCTAACCATGATTCACCCCCTCCCCCCCTAACCATGATTCACCCCCTCCCCCCCTAACCATGATTCACCCCTCCCCCCCTAACCATGATTCACCCCCTCCCCCCCCTAACCATGATTCACCCCTCCCCCCCTAACCATGATTCACCCCCTCCCCCCCTAACCATGATTCACCCCCTCCCCCCCTAACCATGATTCACCCCTCCCCCCCTAACCATGATTCACCCCTCCCCCCCTAACCATGATTCACCCCCTCCCCCCTAACCATGATTCACCCCCTCCCCCCCTAACCATGATTCACCCCCTCCCCCCCCTAACCATGATTCACCCCCTCCCCCCCTAACCATGATTCACCCCCTCCCCCCCTAACCATGATTCACCCCCTCCCCCCCTAACCATGATTCACCCCCTCCCCCCCTAACCATGATTCACCCCCTCCCCCCTCTAACCATGATTCACCCCCTCCCCCCCAACCATGATTCACCCCCTCCCCCCCTAACCATGATTCACCCCCTCCCCCCCTAACCATGATTCACCCCCTCCCCCCCTAACCATGATTCACCCCTCCCCCCCCCCTCTCCGCCAACCCCCTCCTGGTGGTTCAGTCTCATCATTAACATTCTTCAAGGATTCAGGTTCGAATCCACTTTCATGGTGTTAGATTCTCTTCCATGGTAAGCACAGGTTGTGTATGGGGAGGTGGGGGTGGGTCTTGCTGGGGCAGGGGGTGAGGCCAGATGGCTCCAGGGGCCTCACGTGAGACGGGGACCCAGGAAGCTGGGGGGGAGGGGGGGAGGGGGGGAGGGGGGAGTTCTGGTGGAAGGGGGTCCTGCTGGGGGGCGGGGTGGTGGTGGTGGGGGGGGAAGGTACTGCGGTGATGGGCTAATCACCTGTTTGTAATTACCCGTTAGGATGGGACGGAACGGGATGGGATGGGACGGGATAGGATGGGACGGGACGGGATGGGACGGGACGGTTAGGATGGGACGGGACGGGATGGGACGGGACGGGATAGGATGGGACGGGACAGGACGGGACGGGACGGGATAGGATGGGACGGACGGGATGGGACGGGACGGGACGGGACGGGACGGGACTTAACGTATACTGTCAGCGTCCAGCATAACTTCAGGGACATGACTCCCTGTCTACGTGGGTAGTGATCAAGTCACACCTCACTCTTCTCTCTTCCAGAGTGGGCACACATGTGTGTGTGTGTGTGTGTGTGTGTGGTCAGTTACATTGACCTGTGTCTACCTGTGTCTACATACCTAACATTCATACGTAACACATTCATACGTAACACATTCATATGTAATATTCATACGTAATACATTCATACGTAATATTCATACGTAACATTCATACGTAACACATTCATATGTAATATTCATACGTAACACATTCATACATAACACATTCATACCTAACATTCATATGTAACACATTCATACGTAATATTCATACGTAACATTCATACATAACACATACATATGTAATATTCATACGTAACATATTCATATGTAATATTCATACGTAACATTCATACGTAACACATTCATACGTAACATATTCATACGTAACACATTCATATGTAATATTCATACGTAACATTCATACGTAACACATTCATATGTAATATTCATGCGTAACACATTCATATGTAATATTCATACGTAACATTCATACGTAACACATTCATATGTAATATTCATACGTAACATTCATACGTAACACATTCATATGTAATATTCATGCGTAACACATTCATACGTAACACATTCATATGTAATATTCATACGTAACATTCATACGTAACACATTCATATGTAATATTCATGCGTAACATTCATACGTATCACATTCATATGTAATATTCATACGTAACACATTCATACGTAACACATTCATATGTAATATTCATACGTAACATTCATACGTAACACATTCATATGTAATGTTCATACGTAACATTCATACGTAACACATTCATATGTAATATTCATACGTAACACATTCATATGTAATATACATACCTAACATTCATACATAACACATTCACATGTAATATTCATACGTAACATTCATATGTAATATTCATACATAACATTCATACGTAACATTCATACGTAACACATTCATATGTAATATTCATACGTAACATTCATACGTAACACATTCATATGTAATATTCATACGTAACATTCATACGTAAAGCATTCATATGCAATATTCATACGTAACATTCATACGTAACACATTTATACGTAACATTCATACGTAACACATTCATACGTAACATTCGTACGTAACATTCATATGTAACACATTCATACATAACATCATACGTAACACATTCATATTCATTCATTTATTATACTTTGTCGCTGTCTCCCGCGTTAGCGAGGTAGCGCAAGGAAACAGACGAAAGAATGGCCCAACCCACCCACATACACATGTATTCCTATGAGTCCACGGGGAAAATGAAACACGATAAGTTCCCAAGTGCACTTTCGTGTAATAATCACATCATCAGGGGAGACACAAGAGAGAAATATAACAGTCAATTGATATACATCGAAGAGACGAAGCTAGGACGCCATTTGGTAAACATGTGATTGTCCAAAACATACAACGAGCCTTCATAAACTTATCATTTTACAAATTTTGTCAACAATAAAGTTATCTAATTTGCCTTCAGCAACAATAACACTGAAAAGAATATCTTAATCAGGAATTCACCAGAATATTCTCTTGGATGCATCTATAAAGTGCCATGTAGAAATTGTGATAAGTTCCTGGATGCATCTATAAAGTGCCATGTAGAAATTGTGATAAGTTCCTGGATGCATCTATAAAGTGCCATGTAGAAATTGTGATAAGTTCCTGGATGCATCTATAAAGTGCCATGTAGAAATTGTGATAAGTTCCTGGATGCATCTATAAAGTGCCATGTAGAAATTGTGATAAGTTCCTGGATGCATCTATAAAGTGCCATGTAGAAATTGTGATAAGTATTATGTTGGTCAGACTGGTAAGGATCTTTCTGTTAGACTTAAGCAACATAAATATAGTATAAGAACGAGACAAGAATCAAATGCCTTGTTTAATCATGTTAAAAACTATGATCATTGTATTGACTGGAGTAATGCCATCTCAGTTATTAACTCTAACTCTATTACCAAGAGAAACTACCTACAACAGTTAACTACCCACAATAGTAACCTACCCAAAACAGTTAACTACCCACAACAGCTAACTACCCATAACAGTTAACTACCCACAATGGCAGAATTTTTAACAGAATTTCCTTTTTTCTGAGGGAGTGAGGGAGTGAGGGAGGGAGGGAGGGAGGGACGGAGTGAATGAGGGAGGTAGTGAGTGAGGTAGTGAGTGAGGGAGTGAGGTAGTGAGGGAGTGAGGTAGTGAGGTAGTGATGTAGTGAGGTAGTGAGGGAGTGAGGGAGTGAGGGAGTGAGGTAGTGAGGGAGTGAGGGAGTGAGGGAGTGAGGGAGTGAGGGAGTGAGGGAGTGAGGGAGGTAGTGAGTGAGGGAGTGAGGTAGTGAGGTAGTGAGGTAGTGAGGGAGTGAGTGAGGTAGTGAGGTAGTGAGGGAGTGAGGGAGGTTAGGTCAGGCATGAGGGAGTGTTGCTCTGTCTCCCCAACACCTGCTCCCCACCGACGACCGACAACCGCCCTTCTGGCCGGGTGACCCAAGCACCATTCTCCCTTACCCAAACCACCCCAGAGGCCTTGGCCGCCATCCGCCGCGGGATAAACGACCTTCTGACATATATATTTAAGGTCGATTTCCCCATATCACAAGATGACTGGAAATTAATAGTGACGGTAGGCAATTTTGGTCCCTAAAACATCAATCATTAAGGTTAAGTTTCCCATGTCTCTGTGGCCTGTGTCACACACGCGGGCTAACCACAAAGGATTATCTTCAGACTTTTCTGGAACATCACCAGTGGAACTGTGGAGGAACTGTGGAGGAACTGTGGAGAGGCAGGAACTGTGGAGGAACTGTGGAGAGGCAGGAACTGTGGAGAGGCAGGAACTGTGGAGGAACTGTGGAGAGGCAGGTACTGTGGAGAGGCAGGTACTGTGGAGGAACTGTGGAGAGGCAGGAACTGTGGAGAGACAGGTCCAGTGGTGAGACAGGTCCAGTGGTGAGGCTGGTCCAGTGGTGAGACAGGTCCAGTGGTGAGGCTGGTCCAGTGGTGAGACAGGTCCAGTGGTGAGGCTGGTCCAGTGGTGAGGCTGGTCCAGTGGTGAGGCTGGTCCAGTGGTGAGGCTGGTCCAGTGGTGAGGCTGGGGTGTTACCGGATCAGTGTCCACACTGAGGTCATGTGTGATTGGTCCATCATTAATTAACTTCCTGTGTGTTACGTCACTTCCACCACACAACACTATCATCCATCACACAACACTGTCATCCACCACACAACACTATCATCCACCACACAACACTATCATCCACCACACAACACTGTCATCCACCACACAACACTGTCATCCACCTCACAACACTATCATCCACCACACAACACTATCATCCATCACACAACACTATCATCCATCACACAACACTACCATCCACCACACAACACTGTCATCCACCACACAACACTATCATCCATCACACAACACTGTCATCCACCACACAACACTATCATCCACCACACAACACTGTCATCCACCTCACAACACTGTCATCCACCACACAACACTACCATCCACCACACAACACTATCATCCACCACACAACACTATCATCCATCACACAACACTATCATCCACCACACAACACTGTCATCCACCACACAACACTACCATCCACCACACAACACTATCATCCACCACACAACACTACCATCCACCACACAACACTATCATCCACCACACAACACTACCATCCACCACACAACACTATCATCCACCACACAACACTACCATCCACCACACAACATTATCATCCACCACACAACACTGTCATCCACCACACAACACTGTCATCCACCACACAACACTGTCATCCACCACACAACACTACCATCCACCACACAACACTATCATCCACCACACAACACTACCATCCACCACACAACACTATCATCCACCACACAACACTGTCATCCACCACACAACACTGTCATCCACCACACAACACTGTCATCCACCACATAACACTGTCATCCACCACACAACACTACCATCCACCACACAACACTACCATCCACCACACAACACTGTCATCCACCACACAACACTATCATCCACCACACAACACTGTCATCCACCACACAACACTATCATCCACCACACAACACTATCATCCACCACACAACACTACCATCCACCACACAACACTATCATCCACCACACAACACTGTCATCCACCACACAACACTATCATCCACCACACAACACTACCATCCACCACACAACACTGTCATCCACCACACAACACTGTCATCCACCACACAACACTACCATCCACCACACAACACTATCATCCACCACACAACACTACCATCCACCACACAACACTATCATCCACCACACAACACTGTCATCCACCACACAACACTATCATCCACCACACAACACTACCATCCACCACACAACACTGTCATCCACCACACAACACTGTCATCCACCACACAACACTACCATCCACCACACAACACTATCATCCACCACACAACACTACCATCCACCACACAACACTATCATCCACCACATAACACTGTCATCCACCACACAACACTACCATCCACCACACAACACTACCATCCACCACACAACACTACCATCCACCACACAACACTATCATCCACCACACAACACTATCATCCACCACACAACACTATCATCCACCTCACAACACTATCATCCACCACACAACACTATCATCCACCACACAACACTGTCATCCACCACATAACACTATCATCCACCACACAACACTGTCATCCACCACACACCACTATCATCCACCTCACAACACCGTCATCCACCACACATTCCCCTCCTCCACAACACTGGTTGTACAACCAGCCAGCTACCATTCACGCCACCATGTACAACACGTACCATTACAACCATTCACACCGTCAAGGACGTGTTATGATCTTCCACTCTCCACACTCTCGCTTGTACCACAATTCATAACCACAACTTTATGACCATTCACAACCTCCTACATACTCAAACTGACAACCACAACAACTCTAGCGTTCACAACCCTAGAGTGCACCGCCATTCACAACCTAAAACCCATTCACAACCATAACTACTCAAAGGCAAACTACCATAAACAAGACAGAATAAACAACCATATACACAGAACAAACAACCATGTACACAGAGCAAACAACCATATACACAGAACATCACCACACATGGAGTGTACGTATGTACACAGCATAACTAACTCTGGGTTGTACAGGCTCAGGGAATGTACAAGAGATGGGGCCCCCACCAGTGTACAACTCCCTCCCCGTACAGTACAAGAGATGGGGCCCCACCAGTGTACAACCCCCTCCCCGTACAGTACAAGAGATGGGGCCACACCAGTGTACAACTCCCTCCCTGTACAGTACAAGAGATGGGGCCCCACCAGTGTACCACTACCTCCCTGTACAGTGCAAGAGATGGGGCCACACCAGTGTACAACTCCCTCCCTGTACAGTACAAGAGATGGGGCCCCCACCAGTGTACAACTCCCTCCCCGTACAGTACAAGAGATGGGGCCACACCAGTGTACAACTCCCTCCCTGTACAGTACAAGAGATGGGGCCACACCAGTGTACAACTCCCTCCCTGTACAGTACAAGACATGGGGCCCCACCAGTGTACAACTCCCTGCCTGTACAGTACAAGAGATGGGGCTCCACCAGTGTACAACTCCCTCCCCGTACAGTACAAGAGATGGGGCCCCACCAGTGTACAACTCCCTCCCTGTACAGTACAAGAGATGGGGCCCCACCAGTGTACAACTCCCTCCCCGTACAGTACAAGAGATGGGGCCACACCAGTGTACAACTCCCTCCCTGTACAGTACAAGAGATGGGGCCCCACCAGTGTACAACTCCCTCCCTGTACAGTACAAGAGATGGGGCCCCACCAGTGTACAACTCCCTCCCCGTACAGTACAAGAGATGGGGCCCCACCAGTGTACCACTACCTCCCTGTACAGTACAAGAGATGGGGCCCCCACCAGTGTACAACTCCCTCCCCGTACAGTACAAGAGATGGGGCCACACCAGTGTACAACTCCCTCCCTGTACAGTACAAGAGATGGGGCCCCACCAGTGTACAACTCCCTCCCTGTACAGTACAAGAGATGGGGCCCCACCAGTGTACAACTCCCTCCCTGTACAGTACAAGAGATGGGGCCCCACCAGTGTACAACTCCCTCCCTGTACAGTACAAGAGATGGGGCCCCACCAGTGTACAACTCCCTCCCGTACAGTACAAGAGATGGGGCCCCACCAGTGTACAACTCCCTCCCTGTACAGTACAAGAGATGGGGCCCCACCAGTGTACAACTCCCTCCCTGTACAGTACAAGAGATGGGGCCCCACCAGTGTACAACTCCCTCCCTGTACAGTACAAGAGATGGGGCCCCACCAGTGTACAACTCCCTCCCTGTACAGTACAAGAGATGGGGCCCCACCAGTGTACAACTCCCTCCCTGTACAGTACAAGAGATGGGGCCCCACCAGTGTACAACTCCCTCCCCGTACAGTACAAGAGATGGGGCCCCACCAGTGTACAACTCCCTCCCCGTACAGTACAAGAGATGGGGCCCCACCAGTGTACAACTCCCTCCCCGTACAGTACAAGAGATGGGGCCCCACCAGTGTACAACTCCCTCCCCGTACAGTACAAGAGATGGGGCCCCACCAGTGTACAACTCCCTCCCTGTACAGGACAAGAGATGGGGCCCCACCAGTGTACAACTCCCTCCCTGTACAGTACAAGAGATGGGGCTCCACCAGTGTACAACTCCCTCCCCGTACAGTACAAGAGATGGGGCCCCACCAGTGTACAACTCCCTCCCCGTACAGTACAAGAGATGGGGCCCCACCAGTGTACAACTCCCTCCCCGTACAGTACAAGAGATGGGGCTCCACCAGTGTACAACTCCCTCCCTGTACAGTACAAGAGATGGGGCTCCACCAGTGTACAACTCCCTCCCTGTACAGTACAAGAGATGGGGCTCCACCAGTGTACAACTCCCTCCCTGTACAGTACAAGAGATGGGGCTACACCAGTGTACAACTCCCTCCCCGTACAGTACAAGAGATGGGGCCCCACCAGTGTACAACTCCCTCCCCGTAGAGTACAAGAGATGGGGCCCCACCAGTGTACAACTCCCTCCCTGTACAGTACAAGAGATGGGGCCCCACCAGTGTACAACTCCCTCCCGTACAGTACAAGAGATGGGGTCCCACCAGTGTACAACTCCCTCCCCGTACAGTACAAGAGATGGGGCTCCACCAGTGTACAACTCCCTCCCCGTACAGTACAAGAGATGGGGCCCCACCAGTGTACAACTCCCTCCCCGTACAGTACAAGAGATGGGGCCCCACCAGTGTACAACTCCCTCCCCGTACAGTACAAGAGATGGGGCCCCACCAGTGTACAACTCCCTCCCCGTACAGTACAAGAGATGGGGTCCCACCAGTGTACAACTCCCTCCTCGTACAGTACAAGAGATGGGGCCCCACCAGTGTACAACTCCCTCCCCGTACAGTACAAGAGATGGGGCCCCACCAGTGTACAACTCCCTCCCCGTACAGTACAAGAGATGGGGCCCCACCAGTGTACAACTCCCTCCCCGTACAGTACAAGAGATGGGGCCCCACCAGTGTACAACTCCCTCCCCGTACAGTACAAGACATGGGGCCCACCAGTGTACAACTCCCTCCCCGTACAGTACAAGAGATGGGGCCCCACCAGTGTACAACTCCCTCCCTGTACAGTACAAGAGATGGGGCCCACCAGTGTACAACTCCCTCCCCGTACAGGACAAGAGATGGGGCTCCACCAGTGTACAACTCCCTCCCCGTACAGTACAAGAGATGGGGCCCCACCAGTGTACAACTCCCTCCCTGTACAGTACAAGACATGGGGCCCACCAGTGTACAACTCCCTCCCCGTACAGGACAAGAGATGGGGCTCCACCAGTGTACAACTCCCTCCCCGTACAGTACAAGACATGGGGCCCACCAGTGTACAACTCCCTCCCCGTACAGTACAAGA
>NC_092266.1:7801355-7826355 GCF_036320965.1 Panulirus ornatus | reverse complement strand
ACGGGTGAGTGAGTGGTGAGTGAGAGGTGAGTGAGTGCTGAGTGAGTGGTGAGTGAGAGGTGAGTGAGTGGTGAGTGAGAGGTGAGTGAGTGGTGAGTCAAAAGAGGATGAGGAGGAGTGACTGGCGAATCCACATGGCTGATGATAGATTGGTAAGGGGAATGGTCGAGTGAGAGTGTTCACTGTGGTGTTCTTGGGAGAGTGATTGGTTAGGCTGAGTGAGAGGTTGGGAGAGCAGAACTGGTGATGAGTGAGAGGTTGGGAGAGCAGAACTGGTGATGAGTGAGAGGTTGGGAGAGCAGAACTGGTGATCAGTGAGAGGTTGGGAGAGCAGAACCAGTGATGAGTGAGAGGCTGGGAGAGCAGAACCAGTGATGAGTGAGAGGTTGAGAGAGCAGAACCAAAGATGAGTGAGAGGCTGGGAGAGCAGAAGCGGTGAGAGTACAGTGTCAAGGGGACCAACTTACCCAGCGATGGGAATCATTTTGAGCCCGAGGGAGCGGGAGATACAGAACCCAGCGCCACCCGTCGCGAACCAGAAGGAGATCCGCTGCTGTGGGAGAGAGAGAGAAATAAGGTCATCATGGGTCACATAAGGTCACCAACTCTCACATCCACCACTCAGGGTCATTATGGGTCACATAAGGTCACATCACCTCACACATCCACCACTCAGGGTCATTATGGGTCACATAAGGTCACATCACCTCACACATCCATCACTCAGGGTCATTATGGGTCACATAAGGTCACATCACCTCACACATCCATCACTCAGGGTCATTATGGGTCACATAAGGTCACCATAACCTCACACACACCCACCACTCACACTCACTCTCCCACCTAGCCCCCATCCTTCCCACTCACTCCCCCACCTAGCCCCCATCCTTCCCACTCACTCCCCCACCTAGCCCCCATCCTTCCCACTCACTCCCCCACCTAGCCCCCATCCTTCCCACTCACTCCCCCACCTAGCCCCCATCCTTCCCACTCACTCCCCCACCTAGCCCCCATCCTTCCCACTCACTCCCCCACCTAGCCCCCATCCTTCCCACTCACTCTCCCACCTAGCCCCCATCCTTCCCACTCACTCCCCACCTAGCCCCCATCCTTCCCACTCACTCCCCCACCTAGCCCCCATCCTTCCCACTCACTCTCCCACCTAGCCCCCATCCTTCCCACTCACTCTCCCACCTAGCCCCCATCCTTCCCACTCACTCCCCCACCTAGACCCCATCCTTCCCACTCACTCCCTTCCAATCCCCCATCGCTTCCACTCACTCCCCCACCTATCCCCTATCCCCTCACATCATCATCCTCACACACATTCATCAGTTCTGGTTGACCCATCCAGCACCACTACCATCACCTTCTCCTGATGTGGCTGACGAAGGAGGAACCCAAGACTCCCCACTCCCCACCTATCCCCCCACTCACTCCCCCACCTATCCCCCCACTTACTCCCCCACACATCCCTTACCGCTCCCGCTCACTCCCCACCTCATTCACTCCCCCACCTATCCCCTACTGCTCCCACTCACTCCCCACCTATCCCCCTACTCACTCCCTACCTATCCCCCACTCACTCCCTCCACCTACTCACTCCCCCCACCTATCCCCTATCCCCCTCCCACAATACTCACCGACACATTGTCTCTATTGATGATCTCGAGTGGGGCTCGGATAGATGGCTTGCCCAGGTACCAGTCCAGCAGGGGGTCGTACTCAGCCAGGCTCCGCACCAGCTGCAGGACGTTCACATAGTTGTCGTCATCGAAGTGGCACCACCACCTGTGGGCAGGGAGCCAGCTGGGAGGTCAGGTGGTGAGGTGGAGGGGTGGTGTACAGGTTAGTCATGTGGTGGTGTACAGGTCAGTCATGTGGTGGTGTACAAGTCACTCATGTGGTGATGTACAGGTCAGTCATGTGGTGGTGTACAGGTCGGTCATGTGGTGGTGTACAGGTCAGTCATGTGGTGATGTACAGGTCAGTCATGTGGTGGTGTACAGATCAGTCATGTGGTGGTGTACAGGTCGGTCATGTGGTGGTGTACAGGTCAGTCATGTGGTGATGTACAGGTCGGTCATGTGGTGGTGTACAGGTCGGTCATGTGGTGGTGTACAGGTCGGTCATGTGGTGGTGTACAGGTCAGTCATGTGGTGGTGTACAGGTCAGTCATGTGGATGTAAAGGTCAGTCATGTGGTGGTGTACAGGTCGGTCATGTGGTGGTGTACAGGTCAGTCATATGGTGATGTACAGGTCAGTCATGTGGTGGTGTACAGATTAGTCATGTGGTGGTGTACAGGTCGGTCATGTGGTGGTGTACAGGTCAGTCATGTGGTGGTGTACAGATTAGTCATGTGGTGGTGTACAGGTCGGTCATGTGGTGGTGTACAGGTCAGTCATGTGGTGGTGTACAGGTCAGTCATGTGGGTGTACAGGTCAGTTATGTGGTGGTGTACAGGTCAGTCATGTGATGGTGTACAGGTCAGTCATGTGGTGATGTACAGATCAGTCATGTGGTGGTGTACAGGTCAGTCATGTGGAAGTGTACAGGTCAGTTATGTGGTGTACAAGTCAGTCATGTGATGGTGTACAGGTCAGTCATGTGGTGATGTACAGGTCAGTCATGTGGTGGTGTACAGGTCAGTCATGTGGAAGTGTACAGGTCAGTTATGTGGTGTACAGGTCAGTCATGTGGTGGTGCACAGGTCAGTCATGTGGTGTACAGGTCAGTCATGTGGTGGTGTACAGGTCAGTCATGTGGTGATGTACAGGTCAGTCATGTGGTGATGTACAGGTCAGTCATGTGGTAGTGTACAGGTCAGTCATGTGGTGGTGTACAGGTCAGTCATGTGGGTGTACAGGTCAGTTATGTGGTGGTGTACAGGTCAGTCATGTGATGGTGTACAGGTCAGTCATGTGGTGATGTACAGGTCAGTCATGTGGTGGTGTACAGGTCAGTCATGTGGAAGTGTACAGGTCAGTTATGTGGTGTACAAGTCAGTCATGTGGTGGTGTAAAGGTCAGTCATGTGGTGGTGTACAGGTCAGTTATGAGGTGATGTACAGGTCAGTCATGTGGTGGTGCACAGGTCAGTCATGTGGTGTACAGGTCAGTCATGTGGTGGTGTACAGGTCAGTCATGTGGTGATGTACAGGTCAGTCATGTGGTGATGTACAGGTCAGTCATGTGGTGGTGTACAGGTCAGTCATGTGGTGGTGTACAGGTCAGTCATGTGGTGGTGTACAGGTCAGTCATGAGGTGATGTACAGGTCAGTCATGTGGTGGTGCACAGGTCAGTCATGTGGTGGTGTACAGGTCAGTCATGTGGTGGTGTACAGATTAGTCATGTGGTGGTGTACAGGTCGGTCATGTGGTGGTGTACAGGTCAGTCATGTGGTGGTGTACAGGTCAGTCATGTGGGTGTACAGGTCAGTTATGTGGTGGTGTACAGGTCAGTCATGTGATGGTGTACAGGTCAGTCATGTGGTGATGTACAGGTCAGTCATGTGGTGGTGTACAGGTCAGTCATGTGGAAGTGTACAGGTCAGTTATGTGGTGTACAAGTCAGTCATGTGATGGTGTACAGGTCAGTCATGTGGTGATGTACAGGTCAGTCATGTGGTGGTGTACAGGTCAGTCATGTGGAAGTGTACAGGTCAGTTATGTGGGTGTACAGGTCAGTCATGTGGTGGTGCACAGGTCAGTCATGTGGTGTACAGGTCAGTCATGTGGTGGTGTACAGGTCAGTCATGTGGTGATGTACAGGTCAGTCATGTGGTGATGTACAGGTCAGTCATGTGGTAGTGTACAGGTCAGTCATGTGGTGGTGTACAGGTCAGTCATGTGGGTGTACAGGTCAGTTATGTGGTGGTGTACAGGTCAGTCATGTGATGGTGTACAGGTTAGTCATGTGGTGATGTACAGGTCAGTCATGTGGTGGTGTACAGGTCAGTCATGTGGAGTGTACAGGTCAGTTATGTGGTGTACAAGTCAGTCATGTGGTGGTGTACAGGTCAGTCATGTGGTGGTGTACAGGTCAGTTATGAGGTGATGTACAGGTCAGTCATGTGGTGGTGCACAGGTCAGTCATGTGGTGTCATGTGGTGGTGTACAGGTCAGTCATGTGGTGATGTACAGGTCAGTCATGTGGTGATGTACAGGTCAGTCATGTGGTGGTGTACAGGTCAGTCATGTGGTGGTGTACAGGTCAGTCATGTGGTGGTGTACAGGTCAGTCATGAGGTGATGTACAGGTCAGTCATGTGGTGGTGCACAGGTCAGTCATGTGGTGGTGTACAGGTCAGTTATGTGGTGGTGTACAGGTCAGTCATGTGGTGGTGTACAGGTCAGTCATGTGGTGGTGTACAGGTCAGTCATGTGGAAGTGTACAGGTCAGTTATGTGGTGTACAGGTCAGTCATGTGGTGATGCACAGGTCAGTCATGTGGTGTACAGGTCAGTCATGTGGTGGTGTACAGGTCAGTCATGTGGTGATGTACAGGTCAGTCATGTGGTGATGTACAGGTCGGTCATGTGGTGGTGTACAGGTCAGTCATGTGGTGGTGTACAGGTCAGTCATGTGGTGGTGTACAGGTCAGTCATGTGGTGGTGTACAGGTCAGTCATGAGGTGATGTACAGGTCAGTCATGTGGTGGTGCACAGGTCAGTCATGTGGTGGTGTACAGGTCAGTTATGTGGTGGTGTACAGGTCAGTTATGTAGTGGTGTACAGGTCAGTCATGAGGTGGTGTACAGGTTGTGGTGTACAAGCTGATAATGAACACTACAGTAGTTATTATGAGACAAGGTCACAGTTGATGACCTGTGACCTAATTTGGAAGAGTACATCAGTGAAATTATTGTACATTGGGTTGAAATCTATCATTGATGCTGAGTGTAATAGATAACAGGGAGATGAAAGGGATCGTCTTCTGGTATGAAATGTTTATATATAAACATCTAACATAGATGAAGGGATCGTCTTCTGGTATGAAATGTTTATATATAAACATCTAACATAGATGAAGGGATCGTTTTCTGGTATGAAATGTTTATATATAAACATCTAACATAGATGAAGGGATCGTCTTCTGGTATGAAATGTTTATATATAAACATCTAACATAGATGAAGGGATCGTCTTCTGGTATGAAATGTTTATATATAAACATCTAACATAGATGAAGGGATCGTCTTCTGGTATGAAATGTTTATATATAAACATCTAACATAGATGAAGGGATCGTCTT
Organism: Panulirus ornatus; assembly: GCF_036320965.1. NCBI lineage: Eukaryota > Metazoa > Arthropoda > Malacostraca > Decapoda > Palinuridae > Panulirus > Panulirus ornatus. Next base: position 7,821,099 of record NC_092266.1, on the reverse strand, counting down.
CTGGTATGAAATGTTTATATATAAACATCTAACATAGATGAAGGGATCGTTTTCTGGTATGAAATGTTTATATATAAACATCTAACATAGATGAAGGGATCGTCTTCTGGTATGAAATGTTTATATATAAACATCTAACATAGATGAAGGGATCGTCTTCTGGTATGAAATGTTTATATATAAACATCTAACATAGATGAAGGGATCGTCTTCTGGTATGAAATGTTTATATATAAACATCTAACATAGATGAAGGGATCGTCTTCTGGTATGAAATGTTTATATATAAACATCTAACATAGATGAAGGGATCGTTTTCTGGTATGAAATGTTTATATATAAACATCTAACATAGATGAAGGGATCGTCTTCTGGTATGAAATGTTTATATATAAACATCTAACATAGATGAAGGGATCGTCTTCTGGTATGAAATGTTTATATATAAACATCTAACATAGATGAAGGGATCGTCTTCTGGTATGAAATGTTTATATATAAACATCTAACATAGATGAAGGGATCGTCTTCTGGTATGAAATGTTTATTATAAACATCTGGGTGGGGGCTGAGTATGCGTGGGGGCTGAGTCAGGGGCTGAGTCAGCAAGTGTGTGTAGCCAGCCTCCCTCACCCAAGCCATGGGGTCTGCTGGACTCAGCCCACCCCCCTCCCTGAGGGAGGGTAATAGCGCTACTCCCTCCCTGAGGTTACATACCACTCCCTCCCTCCCTCCCTCCCCCGTGGAGGGAGGGAGGGAACGCCCTCTGGGGTGGAGGGAAGTGTGGAGGGTTACAGACAGCCCCCCCCCCCCCCCCCCGAGGGAGGGTAATAGCGCTACTCCCTCCCTAAGGTTACATACCACTCCCTCCCTCCCTCCCTCCCCCGTAGAGGAGGGAGGGAGGGAACGCCGTCTGGGGTGGAGGGAAGTGCGGAGGGTTACAGAGAGACAGATGTCTGTCACCCAGCTGTGCCAGGTAGACAGAGGTGTGTCACGCGTGACATGACAGGGCCTGTCATGTCATACGTGACTATCCCATGACAGCTGTCATGTGCATGACTCGTCCAGGACGAGAGGTTGACCATCTCCTCGTCCATCTCTCCTGGTCGACCATCTCTTCGTCCATCTCTCCTGGTTGACCATCTCTTTGTCCATCATCTCTCTTGGTTGACCATCTCTTCGTCCATCTCTCTCTTTGACCATCTCTTCGTCCATCTCTCTTGGTTGACCATCTCTTCGTTCATCATCTCTCTTGGTTGGCCATCTCTTCGTCCATCATCTCTCCTGGTTGGCCATCTCTTCGTCCATCTCTCTTGGTTGGCCATCTCTTCGTCCATCTCTCTTGGTTGGCCATCTCTTCGTCCATCATCTCTCCTGGTTGGCCATGTCTTCGTCCATCTCTCTTGGTTGACCATCTCTTCGTCCATCTCTCTCTTTGACCATCTCTTCGTCCATCTCTCTTGGTTGACCATCTCTTCGTTCATCATCTCTCTTGGTTGGCCATCTCTTCGTCCATCATCTCTCCTGGTTGGCCATCTCTTCGTCCATCTCTCTTGGTTGGCCATCTCTTCGTCCATCTCTCTTGGTTGGCCATCTCTTCGTCCATCATCTCTCCTGGTTGGCCATGTCTTCGTCCATCTCTCTTGGTTGGCCATCTCTTCGTCCATCATCTCTCCTGGTTGGCCATGTCTTCGTCCATCTCTCCTGGTTGACCATCTCTTCGTCCATCATCTCTCCTGGTTGACCATCTCTTCGTCCATCTCTCCTGGTTGACCATCTCTTCGTCCATCATCTCTCCTGGTTGGCCATGTCTTCGTCCATCTCTCCTGGTTGGCCATCTCTTTGTCCATCATCTCTCTTGGTTGACCATCTCTTCGTCCATCTCTCTCTTTGACCATCTCTTCGTCCATCTCTCTTGGTTGCCCATCTCTTCGTCCATCATCTCTCCTGGTTGACCATCTCTTCGTCCATCATCTCTCCTGGTTGACCATCTCTTCATCCATCATCTCTCCTGTATCGTCCTTAGTGTCTGTGGTTGCTCGCTACCCAGCCCCACCTGTGTGGGGGGTCGCTCCTTGAGTGGGTAACCAGCTGTTCAGGTGGGTCAAACAGCGGCAGACCAGCTGGCGGCAGCCACCGCAGCCACCGCCGCAGCCACCACCGCAGCCACCACCGCCGCAGCCCCCACCGCAGCCACCACCGCCGCAGCCGCAGCCAACGCAGCCACCGCAGCCGCAGCCCCCACCGCCGCAGCCGCAGCCACCGCCGCAGCCACCGCAGCCGCAGCCATTGTTCTGGTGTGGCCCCGGGTACAAGCCTGGGCCGCTTCGTCCCGACGTGGCCTCGACTTCGTCTCATTGGTTCCCACTGAGAAGACATGATGTGGGATCCCCACTGTCACACATGGTCTATTTTTTTCCCCAGTGGGTAATTGACTTATCTATCGTCATTCCCAGGATTCGTCCAGCCCCCGTTCGTCCAGCCCCCGTTCGTCCAGCCCCCGTAGTAGTGCAGGTCAAGACAGAGGAGCGTGAGGTGTGACGACCTGCTCTGTCTCACACCTGTCCACACTGACTGTCTGAGAGACAGATGGTGTCCGCGGACGGGTCGACAGATGGCTGGCTTCCCTCCCTCGCCTGTCTACACCTTCCTCACGCATGACGGTACACGTGTGGCTGGTGGACGGGAGGACACGCTGGTGGACGGGAGGACATGCCGGTGGACGGGAGGAGGACCAATATGATGACCTGAGACGGTACACGTGTGGCTGGTGGACGGGAGGACAAGCTGGTGGACGGGAGGACATGCTGGTGGACGGGAGGACATGCTGGTGGACGGGAGGACAAGCTGGTGGACGGGAGGACAAGCTGGTGGACGGGAGGACACGCTGGTGGACGGGAGGACATGCTGGTGGACGGGAGGACATGCTGGTGGACGGGAGGACATGCTGGTGGACGGGAGGACAAGCTGGTGGACGGGAGGACATGCTGGTGGACGGGAGGACATGCTGGTGGACGGGAGGACAAGCTGGTGGACGGGAGGACATGCTGGTGGACGGGAGGACATGCTGGTGGACGGGAGGACAAGCTGGTGGACGGGAGGACACGCTGGTGGACGGGAGGACATGCTGGTGGACGGGAGGACATGCTGGTGGACGGGAGGACACGCTGGTGGACGGGAGGACATGCTGGTGGACGGGAGGACAAGTTGGTGCACGGGAGGACACGCTGGTGGACGGGAGGACATGCTGGTGGACGGGAGGAGGAGGATCAAACTCCACCTCTGCTCCTCCCTCCCTCTGTCTCTGGTCTTCCCGCGCGCCTCATTCCGCCATTATAATAACTACATTTGCCCTTCCCCATGTGGCCCCCATTACCCCCATTAACCTGTCGCGCAGCACGACGGGAAGACGAGACCATACCAGCAGCACCCCATCACCCCATCCACAGTGGGATGACGGGGTGCCACAAAGCTCCCCCTCCCCCACAGTGGGGTGATGGGGTGCCACAAAGCTCCCCCTCCCCCACAGTGGAGTGATGGGGTGCCACAAAGCTCCCCCTCCCCCACAGTGGGGTGATGGGGTGCCACAAAGCTCCCCCCACAGTGGGGTGATGGGGTGCCACAAAGCTCCCCCTCCCCCCACAGTGGGGTGATGGGGTGCCACAAAGCTCCCCCACAGTGGGATGATGTGGTGCCACAAAGCTCCCCCTCCCCCACAGTGGGGTGATGGGGGTGCCACAAAGCTCCCCCCACAGTGGGATGATGGGGTGCCACAAAGCTCCCCCTCCCCCCACAGTGGGGTGATGGGGTGCCACAAAGCTCCCCCACAGTGGGATGATGTGGTGCCAAAAAGCTTCCCCTCCCCCACAGTGGGGTGATGGGATGCCACAAAGCTCCCCCTCCCCCCACAGTGGGGTGATGGGGTGCCACAAAGCTCCCCACAGTGGGATGATGTGGTGCCAAAAAGCTTCCCCTCCCCCACAGTGGGGTGATGGGATGCCACAAAGCTCCCCCTCCCCCCACAGTGGGGTGATGGGGTGCCACAAAGCTCCCCCACAGTGGGATGATGTGGTGCCAAAAAGCTTCCCCTACCCCACAGTGGGGTGATGGGATGCCACAAAGCTCCCCCTCCCCCACAGTGGGGTGATGGGGTGCCACAAAGCTCCCCCTCCCCCCACAGTGGGGTGATGGGGTGCCACAAAGCTCCCCCACAGTGGGATGATGTGGTGCCAAAAAGCTTCCCCTCCCCCACAGTGGGGTGATGGGATGCCACAAAGCTCCCCCTCCCCCCACAGTGGGGTGATGGGGTGCCACAAAGCTCCCCCACAGTGGGATGATGTGGTGCCAAAAAGCTTCCCCTCCCCCACAGTGGGGTGATGGGATGCCACAAAGCTCCCCCTCCCCCCACAGTGGGGTGATGGGGTGCCACAAAGCTCCCCCACAGTGGGATGATGTGGTGCCAAAAAGCTTCCCCTCCCCCACAGTGGGGTGATGGGATGCCACAAAGCGCCCCCTCCCCCACAGTAGGGTGATGGGGGTGCCACAAAGCCCCCTCCCCCACAGTGGGATGATGGGGTGCCACAAAGCTCCCCCTCCCCCACAGTGGGATGATGGGATGCCACAAAGTCCCCCTCCCCCACAGTGGGGTGATGGGATGCCACAAAGCTCCCCACACATACCTGGCAGTCCTCATGTATAACAGTCTTATGTGTCCTTTACATAGAGTCGAAAGTACGATACAGGTGAGAGATGGGAGGGTATGTGGGGGGAAGAACATGCTAAGATGGCCAGGAAAGCGCCAAGGGATACTGACCTCTTGTCGCTCTGTAGGAAAGCGTCAAATTCGCTTGCCATCTTGCAGCACAGAGCCCTTCTGTTGTGGGACGCGGAGCAGTTGGTGTTGACCAGGTGTCCACCTGTGTGGGAGAGACAAGACTTGTACACTACCTGGTCAGCTGTGGGTAATGAGGGCCATGGTGTGGATAATGAGGGCCATGGTGTGGGTAATGAGGGCATGGTGTGGGTAATGAGGGCCATGGTGTGGATAATGAGGGCCATGGTGTGGATAATGAGGGCCATAGTGTGGGTAATGAGGGCCATGGTGTGGGTAATGAGGGCCATGGTGTGGATAATGAGGGCCATGGTGTGGATAATGAGGGCCATGGTGTGGATAATGAGGGCCATAGTGTGGGTAATGAGGGCCATGGTGTGGGTAATGAGGGCCATGGTGTGGATAATGAGGGCCATGGTGTGGATAATGAGGGCCATGGTGTGGGTAATGAGGGCCATGGTGTGGATAATGAGGGCCATGGTGTGGGTAATGAGGGCCATGGTGTGGATAATGAGGGCCATGGTGTGGATAATGAGGGCCATGGTGTGGGTAATGAGGGCCATGATGTGGGTAATGAGGGCCACCCTGCCCCTGGTGTGGGTGATGAGGGCCAGTCTGCCACTGGTAAAGTGTGGGAGTGGTGGGTGTGGTAGGGTTGTGGTGATGGTGATGGTGATGGTGATGAAGGTGATGGTGATGGTAGTGATGGTAGTGATGGTGATGGTGATGGTAGTGATGGTAGTGATGGTGATGGTAGTGATGGTGATGGTGATGGTAGTGATGGTGATGAAGGTGATGGTGATGGTGGTGATGGTGATGAAGGTGATGGTGATGGTAGTGATGGTGATGAAGGTGATGGTGATGGTAGTGATGGTGATGAAGGTGATGGTGATGGTGGTGATGGTAGTGATGGTGATGGTGATGGTAGTGATGGTAGTGATGGTGATGGTAGTGATGGTGATGGTGATGGTAGTGATGGTAGTGATGGTGATGGTAGTGATGGTGATGGTGATGGTAGTGATGGTGATGAAGGTGATGGTGATGGTGGTGATGGTGATGAAGGTGATGGTGATGGTAGTGATGGTGATGAAGGTGATGGTGATGGTAGTGATGGTGATGAAGGTGATGGTGATGGTAGTGATGGTAGTGATGGTGATGGTGATGGTAGTGATGGTGATGAGTGATGGTGATGGTAGTGATGGTGTGAGTGATGGTGATGGTAGTGATGGTGAGATGGTGATGGTGATGGAGTGATGGTGATGAAGGTGATGGTGATGGTAGTGATGGTGATGATGGTGATGGTGATGGTAGTGATGGTGATGAAGGTGATGGTGATGGTAGTGATGGTGATGATGGTGATGGTGATGGTAGTGATGGTGATGATGGTGATGGTGATGGTAGTGATGGTGATGATGGTGATGGTGATGGTAGTGATGGTGATGAAGGTGATGGTGATGGTAGTGATGGTGATGAAGGTGATGGTGATGGTAGTGATGGTGATGAAGGTGATGGTGATGGTAGTGATGGTGATGAAGGTGATGGTGATGGTAGTGATGGTGATGATGGTGATGGTGATGGGTAGTGATGGTGATGAAGTGATGTGATGGTGATGGTAGTGATGGTGGTGATGGTGATGGTGATGGTAGTGATGGTGATGATGGTGATGGTGATGGTAGTGATGGTGATGAAGGTGATGGTGATGGTAGTGATGGTGATGATGGTGATGGTGATGGTAGTGATGGTGATGATGGTGATGGTGATGGTAGTGATGGTAGTGATGGTGATGGTGATGGTAGTGATGGTGATGATGGTGATGGTGATGGTAGTGATGGTGATGAAGGTGATGGTGATGGTAGTGATGGTGATGAAGGTGATGGTGATGGTAGTGATGGTGATGAAGGTGATGGTGATGGTAGTGATGGTGTGTTTGGTGATGGTGATGGTAGTGATGGTGATGATGGTGATGGTGATGGTAGTGATGGTGTGATTGAAGGTGATGGTGATGGTAGTGATGGTGATGAAGGTGATGGTGATGGTAGTGATGGTGATGATGGTGATGGTGATGGTAGTGATGGTAGTGATAGGTGATGGTGATGGTAGTGATGGTGATGAAGGTGATGGTGATGGTAGTGATGGTGATGATGGTGATGGTGATGGTAGTGATGGTAGTGATGGTGATGGTGATGGTAGTGATGGTGATGGTAGATGATGGCTGATGATGAGTGATGATGGTGATGGTAGTGATGGTGATGAAGGTGATGGTGATGGTAGTGATGGTGATGATGGTGATGGTGATGGTAGTGATGGTGATGAGGTGATGGTAGTGGATGGTAGTGATGGTGATGGTAGTGATCGGTAGATGACAGGTGATGGTGATTGTAGTGCTGGTGATGAAGGTGATGGTGATGGTAGTGATGGTGATGAAGTTGAAGGTAGATGGTAGTGATGGTGATGAAGGTGATGGTGATGGTAGTATGGTGAATGAAGGTGATGGTGATGGTAGTGATGGTGATGAAGGTGATGGTTGATGGTAGTGATGGTGATGAAGGTGATGGTGATGGTAGTGATGGTGATGAAGGTGATGGTGATGGTAGTGATGGTGATGATGGTGATGGTGATGGTAGTGATGGTGATGGTGATGGTAGTGATGGTAGTGATGGTGATGAAGGTGATGGTGATGGTAGTGATGGTGATGAAGGTGATGGTGATGGTAGTGATGGTGATGAAGGTGATGGTGATGGTAGTGATGGTGATGATGGTGATGGTGATGGTAGTGATGGTGATCATTAAGTTATCTTGGTAGATAACCAACAGATCAATAATGATAAGTGTTCCATCCATCTGGTTATTCAGTCATGTAAACAAGACACTTACAAAAACTGTTTACATCCAATGATACGTTTGCCCTACTTATAAAAGCTATACACATACTTACAAAACATTTCATACAGAATTATATATATATATATATATATATATATATATATATATATATATATATATATATATATATATATATATATATATATATATATATATATACGAATAAAGTGTATATGAACGCGCACCTTCATAGAACATACAAAGCTCCATCAGCCACCATAGTGAGACGAAGGGTATTGGAGTACTTAGTATTTCAAATAGTTGTTTCCTATTATACAGTCCCTTAACCTAGCGGTTAGCATGCCTGCCTCTTGCACAAGGGGTCCCAGGTTCGATCCTGGCTGATGGAGCTTTGTATGTTCCATGAAGGTGCGCGTTCATATACACTTTATTCGTATATATATATATATATATATAGTTTAGTTTACTTTAAGAAATTCATCGTTCTCTAGTTACATTAACAACATGGTCAGGAGGCCAGGAGGTCACCTGAGGTCACCCAGCCAGGAGGTCACCTGAGGTCACCCAGCCAGGAGGTCACCTGAGGTCACCCAGCTAGGAGGTCACCTGGGGTCACCCAGGCAGGAGGTCACCTGAGGTCACCCAGTCAGGAGGTCACCTGAGGTCACCCAGGCAGGAGGTCACCTGAGGTCACCCAGCTAGGAGGTCACCTGAGGTCACCCAGTCAGGAGGTCACCTGAGGTCACCCAGCTAGGAGGTCACCTGGGGTCACCCAGGCAGGAGGTCACCCAGCCAGGAGGTCACCTGGGTCTCCCAGCCAGGAGGTCACCCAGCCAGGAGGTCACCCAGCCAGGAGGTCACCTGGGGTCACCCAGCCAGGAGGTCACCCAGCCAGGAGGTCACCTGGGGTCACCCAGCCAGGAGGTCACCTGGGTCACCCAGCCAGGAGGTCACCTGGGGTCACCACTGTTGCATCAAGTGTCACATAGTGTTCAGGGTTGACCGCTAGTACGTCAGCCATCTTTATCTCATTTTCTTTATCTCGTGTGAGCTTGTGAGTCCCCCCCCCCCCATCCCGTCTGTGCCACTCACGCCCTACATCTTCATCTTCTGCTCATAAAATCCTTGTGAGTCAGACCTATATATATAGACCGCTAAGTATAGCGACTTGCTCCAAGCCCCCCAGCTGTCTGCTATCTTTAGCGCCAGACCTATATAGACCGCTAAGTATAGCGACCTGCTCCAAGCCCCCCCATCTGTCTGCTGTCTTTAGCGGTGTTACTGTTGCTATGTTGGTGATGGTGTTATGTTGGTGATGGTGGTGGTGGTGGTGGAGTTATGAGGGAGAGAGAGGAGGGGTAGAACTGTAGGAGTAGTGTTGGAGATGTGATGGGGAGAGGCTTGTGCATATAGTAGTGTTGGGGTGTGGTGGAGTTGGTGTTGGAGGTATGTTGGGGGACCAAGCCTGTGCATAGAGCGTTGGAGTGTGGTGGAGATGGTGAATATATACATATGATAGTGAAAGAGTGAAGGTTATGATGGAGATAATGATGGTGGTGGTGGTGGTGGTGGTGATAGTGATGTTGGAGAAGTAACGGTGATGGTGACGGCATAATAACGGTGATGGTGACGGCATAATAACGGTGATGGTGACGGCATAATAACGGTGATGGTGACGGCATAATAACGGTGGTGGTGACGGCATAATAACGTCATACAGCAGACACACATCAATATGGTACCCGTTATTACCCACCCTCCCCCCCCCCGCCCCGTGTTCACAGTGGAGGCTGCGCCTGCCACTGGGGAGGACAGACAGACAGACAGACAGACAGACAGATAGACAGACAGACAGACAGACATACTCAAAGGAGGATTTCGAAAGAAATGTATACACTTGTACAACCATCATGACGGGGTGTGTGTGTGTGTGTGTGTGTGTGTGTGTGTGTGTGTGTGTGTGTGTGTGTGTGTGTGTGTGTGTGTGGTGTGTGGTGGTGTGTTGTGGTGTGTGGTGTGTGGTGGTGTGTGGTGGTGTGTGGTGGTGTGTGGTGGTGTGTTGTGGTGTGTGGTGTGTGGTGGTGTGTTGTGGTGTGTGGTGGTGTGTGGTGGTGTGTGGTGGTGTGTGGTGTGTGGTGGTGTGTGGTGGTGTGTGGTGTGTGGTGGTGTGTTGTGGTGTGTGGTGTGTGGTGGTGTGTTGTGGTGTGTGGTGGTGTGTTGTGGTGTGTGGTGGTGTGTTGTGGTGTGTGGTGGTGTGTTGTGGTGTGTGGTGGTGTGTGGTGGTGTGTGTGTGTGGTGTGTGGTGTGTGGTGGTGTGTTGTGGTGTGTGGTGTGTGGTGTGTGTTGTGGTGTGTGGTGGTGTGTGGTGGTGTGTGGTGTGTGGTGGTGTGTGGTGGTGTGTGGTGTGTGGTGGTGTGTTGTGGTGTGTGGTGTGTGGTGGTGTGTTGTGGTGTGTGGTGGTGTGTGGTGGTGTGTGGTGGTGTGTGGTGTGTGGTGGTGTGTGGTGGTGTGGTGGTGTGTGGTGGTGTGTGGTGGTGTGTGGTGGTGTGTGGTGGTGTGTGGTGTGTGGTGGTGTGTGGTGTGTGGTGGTGTGTGGTGGTGTGTTGTGGTGTGTGGTGGTGTGTGGTGTGTGGTGGTGTGTGGTGGTGTGTGGTGGTGTGTGGTGGTGTGTTGTGGTGTGTGGTGGTGTGTGTGGTGTGTGGTGGTGTGTGGTGGTGTGTGGTGGTGTGTGGTGGTGTGTGGTGGTGTGTTGTGGTGTGTGGTGTGTGGTGGTGTGGTGGTGGTGTGTGGTGGTGTGTGGTGGTGTGTGGTGGTGTGTGGTGGTGTGTGGTGTGTGGTGGTGTGTGGTGGTGGTGTGTGGTGTGTGGTGGTGTGTGGTGGTGTGTGGTGGTGTGTGGTGTGTGGTGGTGTGTGTGGTGGTGTGTTGTGGTGTGTGGTGTGTGGTGGTGTGTTGTGGTGTGTGGTGTGTGGTGGTGTGTGGTGGTGTGTGGTGGTGTGTGGTGTGTGGTGGTGTGTGGTGGTGTGTGGTGGTGTGTGGTGGTGTGTGGTGTGTGGTGGTGTGTGGTGGTGTGTTGTGGTGTGTTGTGGTGTGTGGTGTGTGGTGGTGTGTTGTGGTGTGTGGTGGTGTGTGGTGTGTGGTGGTGTGTTGTGGTGTGTGGTGGTGTGTTGTGGTGTGTGGTGGTGTGTGGTGGTGGTGGTGTGTTGTGGTGTGTTGTGGTGTGTGGTGTGTGGTGGTGTGTGGTGGTGTGTTGTGGTGTGTTGTGGTGTGTGGTGGTGTGTGGTGGTGTGTGGTGGTGTGTTGTGGTGTGTGGTGTGTGGTGGTGTGTGGTGGTGTGTGGTGGTGGTGGTGTGTGGTGGTGTGTTGTGGTGTGTGGTGTGTGGTGGTGTGTTGTGGTGTGTGGTGGTGTGTTGTGGTGTGTGGTGTGTGGTGGTGTGTTGTGGTGTGTGGTGGTGTGTTGTGTGGTGTGTGGTGGTGTGTGGTGGTGTGTGGTGGTGTGTGGTGTGTGGTGTGTGGTGGTGTGTTGTGGTGTGTGGTGTGTGGTGGTGTGTGGTGGTGTGTGGCGGTGTGTGGTGGTGTGTTGTGGTGTGTGGTGGTGTGTGGTGTGTGGTGTGTGGTGGTGTGTTGTGGTGTGTGGTGTGTGGTGGTGTGTGGTGTGTGGTGGTGTGTGGTGGTGTGTGTGGTGTGTGGTGTGTGGTGGTGTGTGGTGTGTGGTGGTGTGTGGTGGTGTGTGGTGGTGGTGTGGTGGTGTGTGGTGGTGGTGTGTGTGGTGTGTGGTGTGTGGGTGGTGTTGTGGTGTGTGGTGTGTGTGTGTGGTTGTGGGCTGTTGGTGGTGGTGTGGTGGTGGTGTGTGGGTTGGTGTGTGTGTGGGTAGTGGTGTGTGTGGTGGTGGTGTGTGGTGGTGTGTGGTTGTGTGGATGGTGTGGTGGGTGTGGTGGTGTGTGTGGTGGGTGGTGGTGGGGTGAGGTGTTAGGGTTGGCGGGTGTGTGGTGGTTGGAGTGTGTGGTGGTGTGGTGGTATTGGTTGTGGTGGTGTGGTGGTGGTGTTGGTGGTGGGTGTGTGTTAGGAGTTGTGTTGGTATGTGGTGGTGGTGGTGGTGTGTGATGGTATGTGGTGGGTGGTGGTGGTGTGGGTGGTTGGTGGTGGGTGGTGGTGTGTGAGTGGTGGTGTGGTGGTGGTGGTGTGGGTGGATGGTGTGTGGCTGGTGTGGGTGGTGGGGTGGTTGTGGGTGGTGTGGTGGTGGTGGTGGTTGTGGTGGTGTGTGGTGGTGTGTGGTGGTGGTGGTGTGTGGTGGTGTGTGGTGGTGTGTGATTGTATGTGGTGGTGTGTGGTGGTGGTGGTGTGTGGGTGGTGGTGGTGGTGTGTGATTGTATGTGGCGGTGTGTGGTGGTGGTGGTATGTGGTGGTGTGTGGTGGTGGTGGTATGTGGTGGTGTGTGGTGGTGGTGTGTGTGGTGGTGTGTGGTGGTGTGTGGTGGTGGTGGTGGTGTGTGGTGGTGTGTGGTGGTGGTGTGTGATGGTATGCGGTGGTGTGTGGTGTGTGGTGGTGGTGGTGTGTGGTGGTGTGTGTGGTGTGTGGTGGTGGTGTGTGGTGGTGTGTGGTGGTGTGTGGTGGTGGTGGTGTGTGGTGGTGTGTGGTGGTGTGTGGTGTGTGGTGGTGGTGTGTGGTGTGTGGTGGTGGTGGTGTGTGGTGGTGTGTGGTGTGTGGTGGTGTGTGGTGGTGGTGGTGTGTGGTGGTGTGTGGTGGTGTGTGGTGTGTGGTGGTGTGTGGTGGTGGTGTGTGATGGTATGCGGTGGTGTGTGGTGGTGGTGGTGTGTGGTGGTGTGTGGTGGTGTGTGGTGTGTGGTGGTGGTGGTGTGTGGTGGTGTGTGGTGGTGTGTGGTGTGTGGTGGTGGTGGTGTGTGATGGTATGCGGTGGTGTGTGGTGGTGGTGGTGTGTGGTGGTGTGTGGTGGTGTGTGGTGTGTGGTGGTGGTGGTGTGTGATGGTATGCGGTGGTGTGTGGTGGTGGTGGTGTGTGGTGGTGTGTGGTGTGTGGTGGTGGTGGTGTGTGATGGTATGCGGTGGTGTGTGGTGATGGTGGTGTGTGGTGGTGTGTGGTGGTGGGGTGATGATGTATCAGGTGTTGTGGTGGTGTGTGGTGGTGTGGTGGTGGTGTGTGGTGGTGGTGTGTGGTGGCGGCCTGGACAGAGCAGTCGCTGTGTGAATCTCAACTCCGGGGTTCGTAACGCGACCCCGGACCCATCTGGGTTCCCACAGTGATACACTAACACCCACGTTTCGGGCCACCATGGTCCCCCTGCTGTGTGTGTCACTCAACCCCTGAGAACTGTTGGTGACTGTGTGTGTGTGTCACTCAACCCCAGAGAACTGTTTTTGACTGTGTGTGTATGTCACTCAACCCCAGAGAACTGTTGGTGACTGTCTGTGTGTGTCACTCAACCCCTGAGAACTGTTGGTGACTGTCTGTGTGTGTCACTCAACCCCTGAGAACTGTTGGTGACTGTCTGTGTGTGTCACTCAACCCCAGAGAACTGTTGGTGACTGTCTGTGTGTGTCACTCAACCCCAGAGAATTGTTGGTGACTGTGTGTGTATGTCACTCAACCCCTGAGAACTGTTGGTGACTGTCTGTGTGTGTCACTCAACCCCTGAGAACTGTTGGTGACTGTCTGTGTGTGTCACTCAACCCCTGAGAACTGTTGGTGACTGTCTGTGTGTGTCACTCAACCCCTGAGAACTGTTGGTGACTGTCTGTGTGTGTCACTCAACCCCTGAGAACTGTTGGTGACTGTCTGTGTGTGTCACTCAACCCCTGAGAACTGTTGGTGACTGTCTGTGTGTGTCACTCAACCCCTGAGAACTGTTGGTGACTGTCTGTGTGTGTCACTCAACCCCTGAGAACTGTTGGTGACTGTCTGTGTGTGTCACTCAACCCCAGAGAACTGTTGGTGACTGTCTGTGTGTGTCACTCAACCCCAGAGAACTGTTGGTGACTGTCTGTGTGTGTCACTCAACCCCTGAGAACTGTTGGTGACTGTCTGTGTGTGTCACTCAACCCCTGAGAACTGTTGGTGACTGTCTGTGTGTGTCACTCAACCCCTGAGAACTGTTGGTGACTGTCTGTGTGTGTCACTCAACCCCTGAGAACTGTTGGTGACTGTCTGTGTGTGTCACTCAACCCCTGAGAACTGTTGGTGACTGTCTGTGTGTGTCACTCAACCCCAGAGAACTGTTGGTGACTGTCTGTGTGTGTCACTCAACCCCTGAGAACTGTTGGTGACTGTCTGTGTGTGTCACTCAACCCCAGAGAACTGTTGGTGACTGTCTGTGTGTGTCACTCAACCCCAGAGAACTGTTGGTGACTGTCTGTGTGTGTCACTCAACCCCAGAGAACTGTTGGTGACTGTCTGTGTGTGTCACTCAACCCCTGAGAACTGTTGGTGACTGTCTGTGTGTGTCACTCAACCCCTGAGAACTGTTGGTGACTGTCTGTGTGTGTCACTCAACCCCTGAGAACTGTTGGTGACTGTCTGTGTGTGTCACTCAACCCCTGAGAACTGTTGGTGACTGTCTGTGTGTGTCACTCAACCCCTGAGAACTGTTGGTGACTGTCTGTGTGTGTCACTCAACCCCTGAGAACTGTTGGTGACTGTCTGTGTGTGTCACTCAACCCCAGAGAACTGTTGGTGACTGTCTGTGTGTGTCACTCAACCCCAGAGAACTGTTGGTGACTGTCTGTGTGTGTCACTCAACCCCTGAGAACTGTTGGTGACTGTCTGTGTGTGTCACTCAACCCCTGAGAACTGTTGGTGACTGTCTGTGTGTGTCACTCAACCCCTGAGAACTGTTGGTGACTGTCTGTGTGTGTCACTCAACCCCAGAGAACTGTTGGTGACTGTCTGTGTGTGTCACTCAACCCCAGAGAACTGTTGGTGACTGTCTGTGTGTGTCACTCAACCCCAGAGAACTGTTGGTGACTGTCTGTGTGTGTCACTCAACCCCTGAGAACTGTTGGTGACTGTCTGTGTGTGTCACTCAACCCCTGAGAACTGTTGGTGACTGTGCGTGTATGTCACTCAACCCCAGAGAACTGTTGGTGACTGTCTGTGTGTGTCACTCAACCCCAGAGAACTGTTGAAAGACGTAAACAATAAACATCAGGCCTCCATATGTTATATCTGAGGACACTGAAACTAAACATGATATAGTTCGACAGTGAAACTAAACATGATATAGTTCGACAGTGAAACTAAACATGATATAGTTCGACAGTGAAACTAAGTATGATATAGTTCGAAATTGACACTAAGTATGATATACTTCGACAGTGACACTAAGTATGATATAGTTCGACAGTGAAACTAAGTATGATATAGTTCGACACTGAAACTAAACACGATACAGTTCGACACTGAAACTAAACATGATATAGTTCAACAGTGAAACTAAACACGGTACAGTTCGACACTGAAACTAAACACGATACAGTTCGACACTGAAACTAAACACGATATAGTTCGACAGTGAAACTAAACTCGATATAGTTCGACAGTGAAACTAAACACGATATAGTTCAACAGTGAAACTAAACACCATATAGTTCAACAATGAAACTAAACACGATATAGTTCAACAGTGAAACTAAACATGATATATTTCAACAATGAAACTAAACACGATATAGTCCAACAATGAAACTAAACACGATATAGATCAACAGTGAAACTAAACACCATATAGTTCAACAATGGAACTAAACACCATATAGTTCAACAGTGAAACTAAACACGATATAGTTCAACAGTGACACTAAACACGATATAGTTCAACCATGAAACTAAACACGATATAGTTCAACAGTGAAACTAAACACCATATAGTTCAACAGTAAAACTAAACACGATATAGTTCAACAATGAAACTAAACATGATATAGTTAGACAGTGAAACTAAACACGATATAGTTCGACAGTGAAACTAAGTATGATATAGTTCGACTGTGAAATTAAACACGATATAGTTCAACAGTGAAAGTAAACACGGTATAGTTCGACAGTGAAACTATGTATGATATAGTTCGACAGTGAAACTAAACACAATATAGTTCAACAATGAAACTAATCACGATATAGTTCAACAGTGAAACTAAACACGATATAGTTCAACAGTGAAACTAAACACGATATAGTTCAACAGTGAAACTAAACACGATATAGTTGAACAGTAAAACTAAACACGATATAGTTCAACAATGAAACTAAACACGATATAGTTCAACAATGAAACTAAGCACGATATAGTTCAACAATGAAACTAAACACGATATAGTTCAACAATGAAACTAAACACGATATAGTTCAACAGTGAAACTAAACACCATATAGTTCAACAATGAAACTAAACACGATATAGTTCAACAATGAAACTAAACACGATATAGTTCAACAGTGAAACTAAACACGATATAGTTCAACAGTGAAACTAAACATGATATAGTTCAACAGTGAAACTAAACACGATATAGTTCAATAGTGAAACTAAACACGATCTAGTTCAACAGTGAAACTAAACACGATATAGTTCAACAATGAAACTAAGTATGATATAGTTCAACAGTGAAACTAAACACGATATAGTTCAACAGTGAAACTAAATACGATATAGTTCAACAATAAAACTAAACACGATATAGTTCGACAGCGAAACTAAACTCGATATAGTTCAACAATGAAACTAAGTATGATATAGTTCGACAGTGAAACTAAACACAATATAGTTCAACATCGAAACTATGATATAGTTCAACAGTGAAACTAAGTATGATATAGTTCGACAGTGAAACTAAGTATGATATAGTTCAACAGTGAAACTAAACACGATATAGTTCAACAGTGAAACTAAATACGATATAGTTCAACAATAAAACTAAACACGATATAGTTCGAAGGCGAAACTAAACTCGATATAGTTCAACAATGAAACTAAGTATGATATAGTTCAACAGTGAAACTAAACACAATATAGTTCAACAGTGAAACTATGATATAGTTCAACAGTGAAACTAAGTATGATATAGTTCGACAGTGAAACTAAGTATGATATAGTTCAACAGTGAAACTAAACACGATATAGCTCAACAGTGAAACTAAACACGATATAGCTCAACAGTGAAACTAAACACGATATAGCTCAACAGTGAAACTAAACACGATATAGCTCAACAGTGAAACTAAGTATGAAACAGTTTAGCCGCTAGTTTCACTACACCGTTTGCCACGTTGGGGAAGTTCAACAAGATTTGAAATGTGTACATGTAACTTCAGCAGTTAACCACGGCAACACATCGTTGCTAACTGGGCTGTTATGATCGTACGGTAGTTAACAAAGACATAATGATCACCTCCCTAGACCAGGGTTGTGTATCAGGTGGCGGATCAATCTTAATCATTCTCAGCGTGAGAGACAAAGCGATCAATCAGGCCTGATCAATCAAGTTGATCTCTTTCATATGATATGATCAACATACATCACCAGATAGAAGTATATTTTGAGTCACGTGGTCCTATATCAATCTACTTCGATGGTCAGAAACTCTTAATCATTCTCAGCGTGAGACTGAACGCGATCAATCAAGCCTGATCAATCAGGTTGATCTCTTTCATATGATATGTTCAACATACATCCAAGACTTCCATATAGAAATAGATTTGAGTCACGTGGTCCTATATCAATCTACTTCGAGGGTCAGAAAACTCAATGAGTCGTCTGAAACAAGGGGTCGAAACCTCTGGTTTCCTGGGATATAACACTACGGCGTTCTGCAAGGACCAGTGTTCGAGCCCCTTCTGTTTATCCAATGGAGTTATGACATTGATAAATACAATTAGTGGCAATACGATTTATCAAGGCTAGTTACGGACACTCTAAGTTAGGATGTCGACACAGGGACAGTAAGTGAACGCTAATACCTACTAACTGATGTAGTTAAGATGTTAACACAGGGACAGTAACTGAACGCTAATATCTACTAACTGACGTAGTTAAGATGTAGACACAGGGAACAGTAACTGAACGCTAATACCTACTAACTGACGTAGTTAAGATGTAGACACAGGGAACAGTAACTGAACGCTAATACCTACTAACTGAACGCTAATACCTACGAACTGACGTAGATAAACTGATATAGTGATGACTCAAGATAAGATGATAAGGATAAGGGCAAGGGTTGAACACCAAGGCATCAAAGATGATAAGACGTCGTACGACATGAAGGACGCTGCGCGACGTCAACGGAAGTCAAAACACAAGAAATATGTCTGCGCAGGAGTTGAAAAAAAGGGCGAATCAAGTCTTCGCTTCGTAAATGAAAAATTTGAATGATTCTAACTTTGATTCATGTCTTCGTAAATGAAACATTTGAATGATTCTAACTTTGATTCATGTCTTCGTAAATGAAACATTTGAATGATTCTAATTTTGATTCATGTCTTCGTAAATGAGACATTTGAATGATTCTAACTTTGATTCATGTCTTCGTAAATGAAACATTTGAGTGATTCTAATTTTCAATCATGTCTTCGTAAATGAAACATTTGAATGATTCTAACTTTGATTCATGTCTTCGTAAATGAAACATTTGAATGATTCTAACTTTGATTCATGTCTTCGTAAATGAAACATTTGAGTGATTCTAACTTTCAATCATGTCTTCGTAAATGAAACATTTGAATGATTCTTTGATTCATGTCTTCGTAAATGAAACATTTGAGTGATTCTAACTTTCAATCATGTCTTCGTAAATGAAACATTTGAATGATTCTAACCTTGATTCATGTCTTCGTAAATGAAACATTTGAATGATTCTAACTTTGATTCATGTCTTCGTAAATGAAACATTTGAGTGATTCTAACTTTCAATCATGTCTTCGTAAATGAAACATTTGAATGATTCTAACTTTGATTCATGTCTTCGTAAATGAAACATTTGAATGATTCTAACTTTGATTCATGTCTTCGTAAATGAAACATTTGAGTGATTCTAACTTTCAATGATGTCTTCGTAAATGAAACATTTGAATTATTCTAACTTTCAATGATGTCTTCGTAAATGAAACATTTGAATGATTCTAACTTTCAATCATGTCTTCGTAAATGAAACATTTGAATGATTCTAACTTTCAATCATGTCTTCGTAAATGAAACATTTGAATGATTCTAACTTTCAATCATGTCTTCGTAAATGAAACATTTGAATGATTCTAACTTTCAATTATGTCTTCGTAAATGAAACATTTGAATGATTCTAACTTTCAATCATGTCTTCGTAAATGAAACATTTGAATGATTCTAACTTTCAATCATGTCTTCGTAAATGAAACATTTGAATGATTCTAACTTTGATTCATGTCTTCGTAAATGAGACATTTGAATGATTCTAACTTTGAATCATGTCTTCGTAAATGAAACATTTGAATGATTCTAACTTTGAATCATGTCTTCGTAAATGAAACATTTGAATGATTCTAACTTTGAATCATGTCTTCGTAAATGAAACATTTGAATGATTTTAACTTTCAATCATGTCTTCGTAAATGAAACATTTGAATGATTCTACCTTTCAATCATGTCTTCGTAAATAAAACTTTTGAATGATTCTAACTTTCAATCATGTCTTCGTAAATGAAACATTTAAATCCATAAAGATAATGATTCTAACTTTCAATCATTGATTCATCTCGGCCTTCAGTGTTGTTCACAGCTCCGTCTCGACAGATAGATAGACAGAGAACACATGAACTATATCATCTAGATGAGTGATAGACTGGAAACTGTGTGAGAGCATGTTTCAATGATCTAGACTGATCTATTTCAGGGAAGTAGATACACAGGATACACAGAAATATCAAAAAAGTCTTCAATAATTATTAACTGAAAGGTCTATGTATCTCATTTCTATTCTAGAAATAGATGAGATCCATGTGGATTGATCTATCCATAGGAGTAGATGGGATGGAGGTCAATACGTGGGTCAGTACAAGTGGAGCAGGAATGGATGAGGCGTCCATGT
>NC_092266.1:7776355-7793855 GCF_036320965.1 Panulirus ornatus | reverse complement strand
TGTGGGGTCCTTGGCTACTTTGGCCAACCTCTGGGAATGCTGGGGTTGCGAACCCTCCAGGCCCTGACGAAGACCAACCCCGCCACACAGAAGGTGGAGGAAGGTCGTGCCAACAGACCATGGTGGATGAGAGCGACCATAAAACCTTTTGGTGGAAACTAAAGTCAAAGTGTTTGGTCCGTGTGTGTGTGTTCACAAGTCTTCAAAGTGTTTTCGTCTGATGGTTTTATACATCAAACAGACCCAGTACACAGCTGTGGTATGCACCACCCTGACCCAGAGGGTCTGCGCCTCGGGTCCGGGCCTTCCCACAACCCAGAGTTTATTGAGACCCAGCGCCCACACTCAGCTACCTGAAGATGTGTTTACAACCCCATTTTTTTTTCCCTTTTGACGTGTTTCTTTTGGTTAAAATCCGTCGATACATAAGGGTCGAGTGTACATTTGCCTACATTCTTGTAGTAGTTTGGCCTTTTAATCTACATGTAAAAGGCGAGAAGACGAGTTTCTTAGCTACAGCTAGTCCACATAAACACATGTTTATGTGTGTGTGTGTCAGTCGCTCCTGGGTCGGTCCACCAACCACAAGCCATTACGTACAACTCAAGTTCCAGGGAAGAAAAAATATATATGCCACCTTAACCTTATACTCCAACTGACCCTAACCTTATACTCCAACTGACCCTAACCTTATACTCCAACTGACCCTAACCTTATACTCCAACTGACCCTAACCTTATACTCCAACTGACCCTAACCTTATACTCCAACTGACAGAATCTCTCCATTCTTCTGCAAGGTCGCATACCACTGTACTCATGCCTCAGTGTGTGTACGTAAAGTGAACCAGAGACGAACACACGTAAACACAAACAACCAAAACCAATAACACAAACACGTCTAACCAACTATTAACAAAATAAGAAACCCCCAGAGAGTGGTCCCCTCACCGCTCACCATACCTTGGTTTGGGTTTAATCACTAATTTCCGTGTAAGTCCAATCTTGAAACCTCCGATTGACCACGGTCCACGAAGGCTTCCATTTAGGACGTCTTCCATGCAATCAACACAGACTCGAACTCCAATTACCAGAGGGTTAAAGACTTGGTGCCCTCGAGACACTAAGTCATTATCAGATCTCGTGGCGAGATTATGGTCTTGTCTCTCTCCAGAGGCCCCTTGGGTCCTCGCCTGGAATTGACAGGACCAGTGGAGGGGTTCGAACCCTACCAGGGATTTGTGAAGGGATTTTCCACCCTTGGCTTGGTCGGTCGGTACAAGTGTTGGGTGACATGGACGAGTCCTTCATGATCCTGCCACATATTGACCAACGCTCATCTGTTTCCTTGTCCTCGAACACCATCAAGTTTCCTTTGTCTA
This sequence comes from Panulirus ornatus, assembly GCF_036320965.1. NCBI lineage: Eukaryota > Metazoa > Arthropoda > Malacostraca > Decapoda > Palinuridae > Panulirus > Panulirus ornatus. The sequence goes on along the minus strand of NC_092266.1, from coordinate 7,792,474 downwards.
CAAGGATGGACTCGCCATCTTGACGTGTGGTTACACTGGCTATACCAGCGTGAGGGATAGACCATCCACAACACCAGCTGTTACTGATGCTTCTTTGGACACACAGATGGTTTCCACCTCATTATTATTATGGTCACCATATATCACATATAGTATGGTTCCACCTCATATATCACATATAAGAGTATGGTTCCACCTCATATATCAACATATAATAGTATGGTTCCACCTCATATATCAACATATAATAGTATGGTTCCACCTCATATATCAACATATAATAGTATGGTTCCACCTCATATATCAACATATAATAGTATGGTTCCACCTCATATATCAACATATAATAGTATGGTTCCACCTCATATATCAACATATAATAGTATGGTTCCACCTCATATATCAACATATAATAGTATGGTTCCACCTCATATATCAACATACAATAGTATGGTTCCACCTCATATATCAACATACAATAGTATGGTTCCACCTCATATATCAACATACAATAGTATGGTTCCACCTCATATATCAACATATAATAGTATGGTTCCACCTCATATATCAACATACAATAGTATGGTTCCACCTCATATATCAACATACAATAGTATGGTTCCACCTCATATATCAACATACAATAGTATGGGTTCCACCTCATATATCAACATACAATAGTATGGTTCCACCTCATATATCAAACATACAATAGTATGGTTCCACCTCATATATCAACATATAATAGTATGGTTCCACCTCATATATCAACATACAATAGTATGGTTCCACCTCATATATCAACATATGGTTCCACCTCATATATCAACATATGGTTCCACCTCATATATGAACATATGGTTCCACCTCATATATGAACATATGGTTCCACCTCATATATCATGGTTCCACCTCATATATGAACATATGGTTCCACCTCATATATGAACATATGGTTCCACCTCATATATCATGGTTCCACCACCTCATATATGAACATATACATCGGTTCTGACCCAGCCTGTAATGTACGCCACACACACAATCACTAATGGTGTTGTTAAGGACTAGATGGAGTCTGTTCTCTTGTTACGTCTTAAATTTCCCCATCCCCGATGTATATGATGTATATGATGTATATGATGTGTATGATGTATATAATATGCATGATGTATATGATGTACATGATGCATATGATGATGTATATAATATGCATGATGTATATGATGTACATGATGCATATGATGTATACAATGTGCATGATGTATATGATGTATATATATTCAGCCGGTGGTACCCACAGTTCAGCTCTGCCTGGTATATATACACTACACCCTCACTACCACACACAAGCCTCGTCTAAATAAATCTAAGTTAAAACCATCTGGTGCCGTGTGACGCCGTGTGACGCCGTGTGACGCCGTGTGTGATGCTGTGTAATGCCGTGTGACGCCGTGTGACGCCGTGTGACGCCGTGTGATGCCGTGTGTGATGCGTGTGTAATGCCGTGTGACGCCGTGTGACGCCGTGTGTGATGCTGTGTGTAATGCCGTGTGACGCCGTGTGACGCCGTGTGTGATGCTGTGTGTAAGCCGTGTGACCCGTGTGACGCCGTGTGTGATGCTGTGTAATGCCGTGTGACGCCGTGTGACGCCGTGTGTGATGCTGTGTGTAATGCCGTGTGACGCCGTGTGATGCCGTGTGTGATGCTGTGTGTAATGCCGTGTGACGCCGTGTGACGCCGTGTGTGATGCTGTGTGTAATGCCGTGTGACGCCGTGTGACGCCGTGTGTGATGCTGTGTGTAATGCCGTGTGACGCCGTGTGATGCCGTGTGTGATGCTGTGTGTAATGCCGTGTGACGCCGTGTGACGCCGTGTGACGCCGTGTGGTGCCGTGTGATACCGTGTGTGACGCCATGTGACGCCGTGTGACGCCGTGTGACGCCGTGTGATCACCATCACCCCAGGATCATCTCCCGTTTACCCTGGAAGCGTTAGCACCCACGGCAGAAAACGAGACGCGGTCAGAAGACACAAATATTATTATGATAAAAAACGGGAAACGAAGCGGAAAAACAAACAAGCGAAGCTGTAGTGTGGGTTGTGGGGGTGTGGGGGTGGGAGCTGGTCCACCGTGGGAGTGTGGGGGGGAGCGGGTGGTGGGGAGCTGGTCCACCGTGGGAGTGTGGGGGAGCGGGGGGGGGAGCTGGTCCACCGTGGAGTGTGTGGGGAGCGGGTGGTGGGGAGCTGGTCCACCGTGGGAGTGTGGGGGGAGCGGGGGGTGGGAGCTGGTCCACCGTGGGAGTGGGGGGGGGAGCGGGGTGGGGGGGGAGCTGGTCCACCGTGGGAGTGTGGGGGGAACGGGTGGGGGAGCTGGTCCACCGTGGGAGTGTGGGGGGGAGCGGGGTGGGGGGAGCTGGTCCACCGTGGGAGTGTGGGGGGAGCGGTGGTGGGGAACTGGTCCACCGTGGGAGTGTGGGGGGAGCGGGTGGGGGACTGGTCCACCGTGGAGTGTGTGGGGGAGCGGGTGGGGGAGCTGGTCCACCGTGGGAGTGTGGGGGGAGCGGTGGGGGAGCTGGTCCACCGTGGGAGTGTGGGGAGCGGGGGTGGGACTGTCCACCGTGGGAGTTGTGGGGGAGCGGGTGGTGGGGAGCTGGTCCACCGTGGGAGTGTGTGGGGGAGCGGGTGGGGGAGCTGTCCACCGTGGGAGTGTGGGGGGGAGCGGGTGGGGGGAGCTGGTCCCACCGTGGGAGTGTGGGGGGAGCGGTGGGGGGGAGCTGGTCCACCGTGGGAGTGTGGGGGAGCGGGTGGGGGAGCTGGTCCACCGTGGAGTGTGGGGGGAGCGGGTGGTGGGGAGCTGGTCCACCGTGGGATGTGGGGGAGCGGGTGGGGGGAGCTGGTCCACCGTGGAGTGTGGGGGGAGCGGGGGTGGGGAGCTGGTCCACCGTGGGAGTGTGGGGGGGAGCGGGTGGTGGGGAGCTGGTCCACCGTGGGAGTGTGGGGGGAGCGGGTGGTGGGGAGCTGGTCCACCCGTGGGAGTGTGGGGGGAGCGGGTGGGGGGGAGCTGGTCCACCGTGGGAGTGTGGGGGGGAGAGCGCGGGTGGTGGGGGAGCTGGTCCACCGTGGGAGTGTGGGGGGGGGGGGAGCGGGGGGGTGGGGAGCTGGTCCACCGTGGGAGTGTGGGGGGGGAGAGCGGTGGGGGGAGCTGGTCCACCGTGGGAGTTGTGGGGGGAGCGGGTGTGGGGGAGCTGGTCCACCGTGGGAGTGTGGGGGGGAGCGGGTGGGGGGGAGCTGGTCCACCGTGGGAGTGTGGGGGAGCGGGTGGGTGGGGAGCTGTCCACCGTGGGAGTGTGGGGGGGAGAGCGGGTGGTGGGGAGCTGGTCCACCGTGGGAGTGTGGGGGGGGAGCGGGTGGTGGGGAGCTGGTCCACCGTGGGAGTGTGGGGGAGAGCGGGTGGTGGGGAGCTGGTCCACCGTGGGAGTGTGGGAGAGAGCCATGCATCCCCCACATCACCCCAGGGTGCAGCAAGACAGTGTCATGATGGTCAACATAAGCGATGCGTAAGGGCGAAATTCACGTGCACGAAGGCGAGACACTCACACGAGCGAGGGGGGGAGGGGAGCTGGTGGGGGGGGGGAAGCCAACATCTCCCCACTCGTCCCAATAGCACTAAGCTCCCCTCTCCCCCCCCCCCCCCCCGGACAATATGCTCACCCGTCCATTTCACCCGGCGCGCCTTATGGTCCAGAATGTACTGGTAAGGCCATGGGAGCTCCGGCCGTGGGCCACAATACGCCACCAGTCACTTGAACACACATGAATGGAAAGCGATGGGACAGCCATGGGAAAGTGCGTGTGCGTGTGCGCGCGCGCGCGCGTGTGTGTGTGTGTGTGTGTGTGTGTGTTTCTTTTGTGTTTGTGTGTGTGTTTCCCCTGCTTGTGTGCGTATACGTACGTAAGCACGCACGACCCTGGCGTATATATGTCTCATCCAAGCGTATGTGTACGTCTACGCCCCCCCGGGGTGTGTGTGTGTGTGTGTGTGTGTGTGTGTGTGTGTATGTGTGCGTGTGTTTCTTTTGTGTGTGTGTGTGTGTGTTTCCCCTGCTTGCGTACGTCTATGTACGTAAGCACGTACGACCCTGACGTACATACATCTCATCCAAGCGTATGTGTACGTCTGCGCCCCCCCCCCCGGGCTGTATGTGTGTGTGTGTGTGTGTGTGTGTGTGTGTGTGTGTGTGTGTGTGTGTGTGTGTGTGTCCGCTTGCCTCTATACGCACACACACACACACACACACACACACACACACACACACACACACACACAGAGCGAGGGATAGAGGAAGGAGAGGTGAGGATAGAAGCGAGGGACGTCTCTCTCTCTCTCTCTCTCTCTCTCTCTCTCTCTCTCTCTCTCTCTCTCTCTCTCTCTCTCTCTCCCCTTACCCTCACTCACACCCCTGCTCTCCCCCTTACCTCACCCCTCTCCCCTCCTCTCCCACAAGCTGGTATCTATCGATCATCTATCTCTCCCCAACCCCCTCACCCCTCCCTCCTCCTCCCTCACTCGCTGACATTCATCTCCCAATTTTCATCTGTTCGTCGTCCAATTACCGTTTATATCCATGACCCAATTAACATCCATTCTTTACCTCAGTTTACATCCAGTCGTCTGCCAATTACCAGCCATTGAACACCAATTAGAATCCTTTCACTCCATAAACATCCATTTTGTCACCAATTCACCTCCATATACTTCACCCAATATACAATAAATTTGTGTCCATTCCTCATCATCCCAACTGGTGTATGTTACTTGCAACACACATCCTACGTCCCTCTCCACACTCTGAACCTTCACCTCCAAATACTTCACCCAATATACAATAAATTTGTGTCCATTCCTCATCATCCCAACTGGTGTATGTAACTTGCAATACACATCCTACGTCCCTCTCCACACCCTGAACCTTCACCTCCAAATACTTCACCCAATATACAATAAATTTGTGTCCATTCCTCATCATCCCAACTGGTGTATGTTACTTGCAACACACATCCTACGTTCATCTCCACACCCTGAACCTTCACCTCCATACTTCACCCAATATACAATAAATTTGTGTCCATTCCTCATCATCCCAACTGGTGTATGTTACTTGCAACACACATCCTACGTCCCTCTCCACACCCTGAACCTTCACCTGTTACCCACGACCCTCCCGCCCGTCTTTGCTTAGGTTCTTCCAGATATCATCAGTTCTGGTCCATTCTTCTCTCTTTGTATGAGCGATTTCTTTTTTTCTTTTGTAAATACGTTCGTCTTTATTCCCCGCTGGCTCCTTTCTGCCCTCCCCTTCTCACCCCGCCCACAGCCTTTCAAGACGGAGCTGTGGACAATCGTGGTGGGCGTGGGAACGCTCCTGTGGGCGGACTGTCATGTCAGGTTCCTCATCGAACAGCCGGGTGGTGAGGTGGGCAACGCGCGTCAACTGATTATATATTAAATATATATTTAATATGTTTACGAATATACGGTCTTATATAACCTTAGAACCTCACCTCAAGGCTGCGCTACAATCAGTAACAGGGGAAGTTATGAACGCCTTTAAAGAATAAGATTAAACTCTTTTATACTTCATCCACTGACAAAGATATACCATTACTTTACCCATTATCTAATCCCAAAAAAACCAACGAAAAACGATGATAATCGTTTAAAATAACGCATGGATCTGTGAGACATATCCCAACCCTGGCTGGGGGGGTATCGTATGTCTGGCAGTGGTGTACAGCCTTACGCGTCAGCTGCCGGCATGATCATTGGCCGATTCAGTTACACCGTGATATAATATATATATATATATATGAAGTATAGCAACATTGGTATACTCTCTTCTGTGATATATTTTTGTTATATATGATATATATTTCCCCTCACAGATAGCCAACCATGGGGTCAGGAGGAGCAACACAAGGAAGACAAGTGTCCATATTCGTACATGGAAGCAACACAATACGTCTACAAGCAACATTTGAAGAGGTGTTGACAGGGCCCAATTTCACTCACACTCCCCTCAAAACTTTCTACCAGTCATTGTGTGGTGCCCCTACCACAACCCAGTCATTGTGTGGTGCCCCTACCACAACCCAGTCATTGTGTGGTGCCCCTACCACAACCCAGTCATTGCGTCGTGCCCCTACCACAACCCAGTCATTGTGTGGTGCCCCTACCACAACCCAGTCATTGTGTGGTGCCCCTACCACAACCCAGTCATTGCGTCGTGCCCCTACCACAACCACCCAGTCATTGTGTGGTGCCCCTACCACAACCCAGTCATTGTGTGGTGCCCCTACCACAACCCAGTCATTGCGTCGTGCCCCTACCACAACCCAGTCATTGCGTCGTGCCCCTACCACAACCCAGTCATTGCGTCGTGCCCCTACCACAACCCAGTCATTGCGTCGTGCCCCTACCACAACCCAGTCATTGTGTGGTGCCCCTACCACAACCCAGTCATTGTGTGGTGCCCCTACCACAACCCAGTCATTGTGTGGTGCCCCTACCACAACCCAGTCATTGCGTCGTGCCCCTACCACAACCCAGTCATTGTGTGGTGCCCCTACCACAACCCAGTCATTGTGTGGTGCTCCTACCACAACCCAGTCATTGTGTGGTGCCCCTACCACAACCCAGTCATTGTGTGGTGCCCCTACCACAACCCAGTCATTGCGTCGTGCCCCTACCAACAACCCAGTCATTGCGTCGTGCCCCTACCACAACCCAGTCATTGCGTCGTGCCCCTACCACAACCCAGTCATTGCGTGGTGCCCCTACCACAACCCAGTCATTGCGTGGTGCCCCTACCACAACCCAGTCATTGTGTGGTGCCCCTACCACAACCCAGTCATTGCGTGGTGCCCCTACCACAACAACCCAGTCATTGCGTGGTGCCCCTACCACAACCCAGTCCTTCTGTGGTGCCCCTACCACAACCCAGTCATTGCGTGGTGCCCCTACCACCACCCAGTCATTGCGTGGTGCCCCTACCACAACCACCCAGTCATTGCGTGGTGCCCCTACCACCAACCCAGTCATTGTTTGGTGGTGCCCTTACCACAACCCAGTCATTGTGTGGTGCCCCTACCACAACCCAGTCATTGCGTGGTGCCCCTACCACAACCCAGTCATTGCGTCGTGCCCCTACCACAACCACCCAGTCATTGTGTGGTGCCCCTACCACAACCACCCAGTCATTGTGTGGTGCTCCTACCACAACCCAGTCCTTGTGTGGTGCCCCTACCACAACCCAGTCATTGCGTCGTGCCCCTACCACAACCCAGTCATTGTGTGGTGCCTCTACCACAACCCAGTCATTGCGTCGTGCCCCTACCACAACCCAGTCATTGCTGTGGTGCCCCTACCACAACCCAGTCATTGCATCGTGCCCCTACCACAACCCAGTCATTGTGTGGTGCTCCTACCACAACCCAGTCATTGTGTGGTGCCCCTACCACAACCCAGTCATTGCATCGTGCCCCTACCACAACCCAGTCATTGTATGGTGCCCTTACCACAACCCAGTCATTGTGTGGTGCCCCTACCACAACCACCCAGTCATTGTGTGGTGCCCCTACCACAACCACCCAGTCATTGTGTGGTGCCCCTACCACAACCACCCAGTCATTGCGTCGTGCCCCTACCACAACCCAGTCATTGCGTCGTGCCCCTACCACAACCCAGTCATTGCGTGGTGCCCCTACCACAACCCAGTCATTGCGTCGTGCCCCTACCACAACCCAGTCATTGTGTGGTGCCCCTACCACAACCCAGTCATTGCGTCGTGCCCCTACCACAACCCAGTCATTGCGTCGTGCCCCTACCACAACCCAGTCATTGTGTGGTGCCCCTACCACAACAACCCAGTCATTGTGTGGTGCCCCTACCACAACCACCAGTCATTGCGTCGTGCCCCTTACCACAACCCAGTCATTGCGTCGTGCCCCTACCACAACCCAGTCATTGGGGGGGGGGGGGGGGGGGGGGGGGGGGGGGGGGGGGGGGGGGGGGGGGGGGGGGGGGGGGGGGGGGGGGGGGGGGGGGGGGGGGGGGGGGGGGGGGGGGGGGGGGGGGGGGGGGGGGGGGGGGGGGGGGGGGGGGGGGGGGGGGGGGGGGGGGGGGGGGGGGGGGGGGGGGGGGGGGGGGGGGGGGGGGGGGGGGGGGGGGGGGGGGGGGGGGGGGGGGGGGGGGGGGGGGGGGTGTCCACACCACAACCCCTCCGCTGCGTGCCCCTACCACAACCCAGTCATTGGTGGTGCCCCCCACAACCCAGTCATTGCTCGTGCCCCTACCACAACCCAGTCATTGCGTGTGCCCACACACCACCATGGGCCTAATTTTTGGTGCCCTACCACAACCAGTCATTGGTGGTCCCTACCAACCCAGTCATTGGTGGCCCTACCACAACACCATCATTGTGGTGCCCCTACCACAACCCATCATTGTGGTGCCCCTACCAAACCCAGTCTTGTGTTGCCCCTACCACAACCCGTCATTGCATCGTGCCCCTACCAAACCGCATGTGTGTCTAGTCTCCATCCCCAGTCATTGCGGTGCCCCTACCACAACCCAGTCATTGCATCGTGCCCCTACCACAACCCAGTCATTGTGTGGTGCCCCTAACACAACCCAGTCATTGTGTGGTGCCCCTACCACAACCCAGTCATTGCATCGTGCCCCTACCACAACCCAGTCATTGTGTGGTGCTACTACCACAACCCAGTCATTGTGTGGTGCCCCTACCACAACCCAGTCATTGCATCGTGCCCCTACCACAACCCAGTCATTGTGTGGTGCTCTACCACAACCCAGTCATTGTGTGGTGCCCCTACCACAACCACCCAGTCATTGTGTGGTGCCCCTACCACAACCACCCAGTCATTGTGTGGTGCCCCTACCACAACCACCCAGTCATTGCGTCGTGCCCCTACCACAACCCAGTCATTGTGTGGTGCCCCTACCACAACCCAGTCATTGTGTGGTGCCCCTACCACAACCCAGTCATTGTGTGGTGCCCCTTCCACAACCCAGTCATTGCGTCGTGCCCCTACCACAACCCAGTCATTGCGTCGTGCCCCTACCACAACCCAGTCATTGCATTGGTTCCACAGAGAAGGCCTGAGACATGAAAGCCTAATGGTTGGTTAGCGTTACTGACCATGACGCAGTCACGGGCCGCCCAGGGTCGAGAGCTGGCATAAGTTCGAATCCGGGTTACAGCTGTCGGCCCACAGTCAACCCAACTGTTCATCCTTCTCTATGGAGCAGACTGGGATGAGCAACAGTTAAATGGGAGAATGATTAACGGAGGTTTACGTGCCATGGGTTGATTTTGTTAGCTAGTTAATTCCTGAACCACTTTTCTCATGTTTCGTCAATGGGGACAAATTAAAGTCATTAGTATAAGCAATTGAAGATAGATTGCCTGGCGTTGCCGGTGCCGTCATGTGCAGAAGGGTAGAGAATAACTGGATGATTAAAGTCAACACCAGACCATAGGGTGAGCGTGGTCGTGACGTAACTTAGCCATCGTAATTTTGTGTGGTCAGCCTCACGCGTACTGCGTGACAGTGCCAGTAACATCCCTCTGTTACAATCTCCCAGTCTGACCAATTTATATATCTCTCCATGTCTTACAATTGATGGCATAATTACTCCCATTGTTGCATAATTTAGTCTACTTTTTATTAATGTTTTACTGACGGTGTTATTGCACTGGAAGGCAACATTACAAGCACCATTATTGTAATATATGTCTTAGATTAGCTAAACTTGGGAGAACAGGGCAACACAGTAAACATTTGGATTTATCCACAATTGTCACATTCTTCCTCCCAGATGTATTAATTGTCTTCCTAATTTTCCAATTAGCTTTGGTTACAAGCCACTTAAGATAACATAACTGCCTTAAGATACATCTTATATGACTACATTCATCTAGCAGACTTATGGGATCATATATCTATAATGCTCTTAAAAACATAGACATAACTATAGACATTATTTTATAGAAGAATAATATCCTTAACAATGATGAATATAACTCTAAGAGTTGGTACGCTACATTATATATATATATATATATATATATATATATATATATATATATATATATATATATATATATATATATATATATATATATATATATATATATATATTTTTTTTTTTTCTTTAAACTATTCGCCATTTCCCGCGTTAGCGAGGTAGCGCTAAGAACAGAGGACTGGGCCTTTTTTGGAATATCCTCAACTGGCCCCCTCTGTTCCTTCTTTTGGAAAATTAAAAAAAAAAAAAACGAGAGGGGAGGATTTCCAGCCCCCCGCTCCCTCCCCTTTTAGTCGCCTTCTACGACACGCAGGGAATACGTGGGAAGTATTCTTAATCCCCTATCCCCAGGGATATATATTGCTAGCTTCGTCTCTTCGATGTATATCAACTGACTTATATTTCTCTCTTGTGTCTCCCCTGATGATGTGATTATTACACGAAAGTACACTTGGGAACTTTTCGTGTTTCATTTTCCCCGTGGACTCATAGGAATATATATATATATATATATATATATATATATATATATATATATATATATATATATATATATATATATATATATATATATTCATGTAAACTGGGAGCAGGTTTGTTTCTAATGCACAAATAATTGAATACGACATGTTTTCAATTGTTAATCTTCTTTCTTATCTTCTCTCATTCTCTCAGTATTATTGTACCATAAGATGGCTACTCAAACACCAGTTATATGTAAATTCTCCATGTATTTGTTTAAGCTCTCGCCTCCAGAGAGCCATGATCAGCAATCAACAAAAAGAGATAAAACTTCAAAAACACAGATCACTCAAGCTTCATCATCAACAGAGAAACCTAAACAATTAGTCATGTAATTATATAAATTAACAACGATTCATAACACTGGCTCATTACAGCATACTAAGGTAATTAATCCATCCATCTAACTGGAATTAGAAGAACCCTGGTAATTACATGCATATGATCACCACAATTCTCACATGACACCTCACGTTACGTCTCTCACAAGTATCATTAAAAGAACATATGGGAAAACATCATAACATCTTCTTGTATCTGTAACATCTTAACATCAGAACAGTCAAGTATGATGTTAAGACTAAACTCTATCACACGTCACATACGCCATCTACATCTGTGATAACAAACCCGCCATTACCAACCACCACACATTTTCTATGTTGATGTCTCAAGTCACGAACACAAACCCACATCAAGGCCAGACCTTAATTGGAATATCGAGAGAATTATGAAACGGAAAAAGGAAAGACAAGGGAAAGTATTTACGAATTTTGGAGGAAGTGAAAGACTTGTGTTTTGAAATGTGTGCCAGGTTATAGTGATTGGGAAAGACATGAGAAGGGAGGGAGTTCCAAAGATTCGACGTGTAGGGAAAGAAACAGTTATCAAAACGGCCCACCCTTGAGTTGCTGTCGACCACACAGTAATCATGTGACGCAGCAACTTGCCGAGTATTGTGTGGTCTAGCTAGTGGTGAGGGGGGCACACAAGCAGCCAGCTCTCGGGAGCAAAAACCAAAGTAATACCTATAGAAGAGAGAAAGTGAACCAACATTGCGGCGTAGGGCAAGGGGGTCAAGTTTGGAAGTTAACCTGGCAGGGTTGATGTGTGGGATCGCTGTCGACTCAACTCTAAGTAAGGAGACAGAGCTAAAACCACTTCAAATGTGAGAGCAGTACGCCATACAAGGACGAAAAATCCCTTGTATAACCACAACCAGACGGCAGGTCACAACCAGACGGCAGGTCACAACCAGACAGCAGGACACGACCAGACGGCAGGTCACAACCAGACGGTGGGACAATCACATGTTTACCAAATGGCGTCCTAGCTTCGTCTCTTCGATGTATATCAACTGACTGTTATATTTCTCTCTTGTGTCTCCCCTGATGATGTGATTATTACACGAAAGTACACTTGGGAACTTATCGTGTTTCATTTTCCCCGTGAACTCATAGGAATATCTTGATCACGCGCAAAATTGTGATCCTTTCCAATATATATATATATATATATATATATATATATATATATATATATATATATTTAATATATATATATAAAATAAATATAAATAAAATATATATATATATATCATACAAAACCCCCAACACCAGATGAACCAGGGGACCAGTGCAACAGCGGAGCGCTACCGCTAGGCTTTTGGACGCCATAGCCTAGCGGCAGCGCTCCCGCCCTTGCCAGGGGTCCCCCGGGGTTTGATCCTGGTGTTAGAGTTTGTATGTTCTAATGAAGGTGCCGTTCATATGCACTTTTTCGTGTATATATTATATATATATATATATATAAATACATAGGTTGTGAATATATCATAACAGAACGTAACCACCACAGTAAAGTCAACCACCACAGCAAGCTCAGGTAGCCAGCCAGCCAGCCAACACAGCTGGTGATCGGCAGGAGGCGCTCATGCCACAGCCACCACCACACAGCCACCACCACAGCTGGGTGATCGGCAGAGGGCCCTCATGCCACAGCCACCACCACACAGCCAGCCACCACAGCTGGGTGATCGGCAGGAGGCCCTCATCCACAGCCAGCCACCACAGCTGGGTGATCGGCAGGGGGCCCTCATGCCACAGCCACCACCACAGCTGGGTGATCGGCAGGGGGCCCCATGCCACAGCCACCACCAAAGCTGGGTGATCGGCAGGGGGCCCTCATGCACAGCCACCCCCCACCAGCCACCCCAACCAACCCCAGAACAACCAAACCCCCAACCACAGCTGGGTTTATCGCAGGGGGCCCTCATGCCACAGCCACCACATAAGATCAGTGAGAGTGTGTGGGGGTAAATAAAGCTGGCTCGAGTTTCACGAGCTGTCTGTGATATCCCACCCTGGGGGTCTGCTCCCCAGCCCCGCCCCGCCCCGACCCGCCCCGCCCCGCCCCGCCCCAGCCAGCTGCTCGCTCTGATGTTGGCGTCCAACGCGGTCCTGATGAGGGAGCAACGTATGGAGGTCTTGGTGGAGAAGGGCTGTGTTGTTGGTGAGGGAGGGAGGGATGTGTTGGTGGTGAGGGAGGGAGGGATGTGTTGATGGTGAGGGAGGGAGGGATGTGTTGATGGTGAGTGAGGAGGGATTGTTATGGTGAGCGGAGGAGGATGAGTTGGTGGTGAGGGAGGAGGATTTGTTGGTGGTGAGGGAGGAGGGATTGTTTATAGGAAATGTTTTTGGGGGGGGTTTAAAGGGAGGGGGGGATTTTTGGGTGGTGGGGGAGGGAGGGATGGGGTTTGAGGGGGAGGGGGGGAGGGATTTTTTAGGGTGGGGGGGGAAAGGGAGGGTTTTGGGGGTGGTGAGGGGGAGGGTTTGTTTTTGGGGGTGAGGGAGGGGGGGATGTGTTTTTGGGGAGGGGGGGGAGGGATTGTTTGGTGGTGAGGGAGGGAGGGATGTGTTGATGGGGAGGGAGGGAGGGATGTGGTTGATGGTGAGGGAGGGAGGGATGTGTTGGTGGTGAGGAGGGAGGGATGTGTTGATGGTGAGGGAGGGAGGGATGTGTTGGTGGTGAGGGTGGAGGGATTGTTGATGTGGAGGGCGGGAAGGGCTAATTTGGTTTAAGGAGGTGAGGAGGGAGGGATGATAGTAGATGGAGAGGTGAGGCGGGCAGAGATAGGTGGAGCAGGTGAGGGCGGGATTGTATAAAGCAGGAGCGGGCGGGACGGTTTTGTGTAGGAGTGCGGGCGGGCGGGCCTGAGAATTAGGAGCGGGCAGGCGGGCAGCGTAATAGCTGGAGCGGGCGGGCGGGCATTGAAATGGAATGAAGCGGCGTGACGTGCATGAGATGAAGGAGCGTGGCGGGCGGGCAGAGTAGCAGGAGCGGGCGGGTCGGTGCATGTGATAAGGGGAGCGGGCGGGCGGGCGAGTTTGGAGTAGGCGGAGGGCGGGCAGAGTATAAATGGAGCTGCTGTGCTGGCAGTATAAGTGATGATGTCCGGGCGGGCTGAGCAGATATGCAGTAGCGTTCTTGTCAGTCATGATGAAGCATGAAGCGGCGTCTTTGCATGAGAAGGAGGAGCGGTCGGGGCGGCAGTATATGCAGTATGCGGGAGCGGTCTGGCAGAGAAAGCAGTGGCGGAGGCGGTCGGGCAGTGAAAAGGAGGAGCGGTCGGGCGTGGCAGAGATATTGCAGTGCTGTCGGCGGTCGGGCAAGATAGAGGTAGCTTGCTGGCGTGCAGAAGAAGAAGATAGCGGGCGGTTCAGGATCAGAGAAAGCAGGAGCGGGCGTGTCGGTGCAGAGAAAGAGAAGTTATCGGGCGTGCTGTCCAGAGAATCAGTAGCTGGTTCGGCGGGCAGATTATAGTGATGAGTCGGTGCTTGGCTGGCAGAGAAGCACTGTTCGGGCTGGCGGGCATATAAGGATAGGATCGTGCGACGCGGGCAGAGTAGAAGCAGAAGTGCCGCACCCGTCCCACACCGCCCCTCAGAGGTGCAGAGGTGCCGCACCGCCACACCCCCCAACCTGAGGAGTCTGCCGGTGGTGCACGCACCGCCCACACCCCCACTCCAGAGGAGCCGGATGGTAGCCGCTACGACCCCCTCCCACATGCAGTGGGGCCGGTGGAGACCTGACGACCCCTCCCACATGTTTATGGATGACGGTAGTGACGCTACGCCCTCTCCCACATGCTGTGGTGAACGCTACGACCACTCCCCCAAAGCAGTAGGTGACGCATACGACCTCTCCCCAATTGCGTGGTGACGCTACGACCTCTCCCACAACCGTGGTGACGGTGGAGACGCTACGGACCATCTCCACATGCTGTGGAGACCTACGACCCACTCCCACATGCAGTGGTAGGACGCTATGACCTCACCCCACAAGCTGTGGTGACGCTACGACCTCACCCACATGCTGTGGTGCGGTGGTGACGATACGACCTCATCCCACATGGCTGTGTGACGTTGGTGTACGCTTCGACTCTCCCACATGCTGTGGTGACGCTAACGACCTCTCCCACATGCAGAGGTGACGCTAGCTACGACCTCTCCCCCATGCTGTGGTGACGTGTGAAACGCTACGACGACCTACTCCCACAAGCTGTGGTGACGGTGGTGACGCTACGACCCTCTCCCACATGCTGTGTGGGTAGCTACGACCTCATGCTGTGGTGACGCTACGACCTCTCCCACATGCTGTGGTGACGGTGGTGACGCTACGACCTCTCCCACATGCTGTGGTGACGGTGGTGACGCTACGACCTCTCCCACATGCTGTGGTGACGGTGGTGACGCTACGACCTCTCCCACATGCTGTGGTGACGCTACGACCTCTCCCACATGCTGTGGTGACGCTACGACCTCTCCCACATGCTGTGGTGACGGTGGTGACGCTACGACCTCTCCCACATGCTGTGGTGACGCTACGACCTCTCCCACATGCTGTGGTGACGGTGTGACGCTACGACCTCTCCCACATGCTGTGGTGACGCTACGACCTCTCCCACATGCTGTGGTGACGGTGGTGACGCTACGACCTCTCCCACATGCTGTGGTGACGGTGGTGACGCTACGACCTCTCCCACATGCTGTGGTGACGCTACGACCTCTCCCACATGCTGTGGTGACTCTACGACCTCTCCCACATGCTGTGGTGACGGTGGTGACTCTACGACCTCTCCCACATGCTGTGGTGACGGTGGTGACGCTACGACCTCTCCCACATGCTGTTTTGACGGGGGTAACGCTACGACCTCTCCAACATGCTGTGGTGACGCTACGACCTCTCCCACATGCTGTGGTGACGGTGGTGACGCTACGACCTCTCCCACATGCTGTGGTGACGGTGGTGACGCTACGATCTCTCCCACATGCTGTGGTGACGGTGTTGACGCTACGACCTCTCCCACATGCTGTGGTGACGGTGGTGACGCCAAGTTAGCGTCCCCTGGTGGTGGTGACGCTGGAGCCTCACTCCCTCCCTCACCCCACATGTCAAGTCAGCGCCCCATGTGTCTTCTGCCGGG
>NC_092266.1:7763855-7768855 GCF_036320965.1 Panulirus ornatus | reverse complement strand
ACAACCACAACCATCTGCTCACAACCACAACCATCTGCTCAAAACCACAACCATCTGCTCAAAACCACAACCATCTGCTCACAACCACAACCATCTGCTCACAACCACAACCATCTGCTCACAACCATCTGCTCACAACCACAACCATCTACTCACAACCATCTGCTCACAACCACAACCATCTGCTCACAACCACAACCATCTGCTCAAAACCACAACCATCTGCTCAAAACCACAACCATCTGCTCACAACCACAACCATCTGCTCACAACCACAACCATCTGCTCACAACCACAACCATCTGCTCACAACCACAACCATCTGCTCAAAACCACAACCATCTGCTCACAACCACAATCATCTGCTCACAACCACAACCATCTGCTCACAACCACAACCATCTGCTCACAACCACAACCATCTGCTCACAACCACAATCATCTGCTCACAACCACAACCATCTGCTCACAACCACAACCATCTGCTCACAACCATCTGCTCACAACCACAACCATCTGCTCACAACCACAACACAACTCCGCTTGACTTGTGTTTCTGCTGGGGAGGATCTACGTACAGTAGCTGGGCAAGGTGGGTGGCTGGCTCTCCTCAGTCTGTGGGACAGACACTCACACAACGCTATATAAACCCGCCATGTATATACTCAACTATATAAACCCGTTATACATATACTTAACTATATAAACCCGCCATGTATATACTCAACTATATAAACCCGTTATACATATACTTAACTATATAAACCCGCCACGTATATACTGAACTATATAAACCCGTCGTGTATATACTGAACTATATAAACCCGTTATATATATACTTAACTAAATAAACCCGCCATGTACATACTTAACTATATAAACCCGTCGTGTATATACTCAGCCATACAAACTGGTCATGTATATACATAACTATATAAACTATATAAATCCGTCATCATGATCTTATAGCTAATGAGCATTAAGACGAGAATCAGATGATGATATAGCTAACAAACGATCTTACGTTAACGACCATTTTCACCCTGGGCATCGAACAATGACTGTGGTAATTAGCACCAGAACCAGCTGACTCCCCCAGCTGGTGAAACTGGTGATAGCACCAGCTGGTGAGACTGGGGATAGGACCAGCTGGTGAGACTGGGGATAGGACCAGCTGGTGAGACTGGGGATAGCACCAGCTGGTGAGACTGGTGATAGGGCCAGCTGGTGAGACTGGTGATAGCACCAGCTGGTGAGACTGGTGATAGGGCCAGCTGGTGAGACTGGTGATAGGGCCAGCTGGTGAGACTGGTGATAGCACCAGCTGGTGAGACTGGTGATAGCACCAGCTGGTGAGACTGGTGATAGCACCAGCTGGTGAGACTGGTAATAGCACCAGCTGGTGAGACTGGTGATAGGGCCAGCTGGTGAGACTGGTGATAGGGCCAGCTGGTGATACTGGTGATAGGGCCAGCTGGTGAGACTGGTGATGGTACCAGCTGGTGAGACTGGTGATGGTACCAGCTGGTGATACTGGTGATAGGGCCAGCTGGTGAGACTGGTGATGGTACCAGCTGGTGAGACTGGTGATGGTACCAGCTGGTGATACTGGTGATGGGACCAGCTGGTGATACTGGTGATAGGGCCACCTATCCTAACGACCCCCTATCCTAACGACCCCCTATCCTAACGACCACCTATCCTAACGACCACCTATCCTAACGACCCCCTATCCTAACGACCCACCTATCCTAACGACCACCTATCCCCTGACTCTATCCAGCCCACATCTATCCAGTGTCTCAAGTGTCCCCTTTCTATCCAGCCTCTTGTACAATTAACATCCCCATCACCAGCCCTTTTCTATCCTCTCTACACCCATTCCCATCCTCTTCCATTCTCCCTAGCCGCTCCCCCTATCCTACTCCTCTCCCGCCGTCCCTCAGCCCCCCTCCAGCCCTGGCCTTCTAGCCCCAACAGGATGGAGTGGGTTGGGGCTGGCGCCACGTTTGCGTCCTCTCACAACACAGACCAACGGAGGGGAGGAATGGGTAGAGGGAGGGAGGGGAGGAATGGGTAGAGGGAGGGAGGGGAGGAATGGGTAGAGGGAGGGAGGGAGGGGAGGAATGGGTAGAGGAAGGGAGGGTTTAGGAATGGATAGAGGGAGGGAGGGGAGGAATGGGTAGAGGGAGGGAGGGGAGGAATGGGTAGAAGGAGGGAGGGTTGAGGGAAGGAATGGGTAGAGGGAGGGAGGGTTTAGGAATGGATAGAGGGAGGGAGGGGAGGAATGGGTAGAAGGAGGGAGGGTTGAGGGGAGGAATGGGTAGAGAGAGGGAGGGGAGGAATGGGTAGAGGGAGGGAGGGGAGGAATGGGTAGAGGGCGGGCGTGAGAGATAAGTGGGGAGGGGACACAGCGAGTGTGAGGGAGGGGAGGTTGGTGGGGTGATGGTAGTTGGATCGCCTCCCATTACGCACAACCACTTCCTCTAGTCTTCCCAATTTTAACATTTCTCAAAATTATTATTGTTCGTCTAATTAATTCTTCGTTCTACCACAACTCCCTCCCCTTATATACATAGGGCTCACTCCACACTGGGGGTCCCCCTGATATGAGGCACTTGTATAACACTATGTATACCCCCAGATATACATATGAGGCACTTGTATAACACTATGTATACCCCAGATATATACATATGAGACTAGTGTATGAGGCACTTGTATAACACTATGTATACCCCCAGATATACATATGAGACACTTGTATAACACTATGTATACCCCCAGATATATACATATGAGACTAGTGTATGAGGCACTTGTATAACACTATGTATACCCCCAGATATATGCATATGAGACACTTGTATAACACTATGTATACCCCCAGATATACATATATGAAACACTATTGAGCCACCTAACACCCCCTCCACGACACTATTAACGACCACATCCCCGAGTCTACACCATTACATCTCATCCATTATTAATCCTGGCCGTGTCAATACACACCCATCACCAGGCCCTGTCCCTCTCTCACCCATTCCCATCCTCTCCATCTCTCCCTCCCTCCCTACCCTACTCTCTCCCGCCGTCCCTCAGCCCCCCCAGCACAAGGCCGTACAGCCCAACAGTAGGAGTGTGTATGCCCCACTGTTTGTAAAATAGAGGGGATGGACTGAGGAGAGGGATATTTGGTAGAAAGGGGGATGGGGAAGGGAGATGAAAGGGGTGGAGGGAGGAGGAATGGTATAGAAGGGGGGAATTGGGGAGCGAGGGAATTGTAAGGAAGGGGTGGACATGGGTAGAGGGAGATGAGAGAGGGAGGAATGGGAGAGCAGGGATTTGTATGATGGGAGAGAGGAAGGAAAAGGAGGGAGGGGAGGTGGTAGGCGGCTGATGTGATTATAGAGGTGGTGATGAAGGGGTTCGGGTCGAATATGGTGCCTGGGTTCTGTGACCCACACCTCGCCTCCAGTGACCCACATTCTCTGTGACTCATCTTCTGTGACCTCCCTTACGCCTCTGACCCTCCTCTATCTCCTGTTAACCATCTCCTCAATTACTTGAACTTTCGCTCATAATCCCTCACCCCTGACCCCCCCGTATACTGGCCACTCCACACTGTGTACCCCCTATTGCCTTGTATAACACTATGTTACCCCAAACATCGCTTTCCTGTGATACCCCCAATACACTATGAGACGCTTGTATAACCTATTCCCCCATGTAACATCTAGCTCCTGTATACACCACTATGATACCCAGCTCCTGTATGACCCCCAGAACTAACCTTGATACCTAGAACCCATCCTCACCCCACAGCTTGAGACTAAACCCCAGACCATTACCCCCTTACCCCACATGTTAACACTCATCTCTCCTTGATACACCTGACGTCCTAGTACACACTCAGCGCCCTGTGCCCCCCTCTCCTCCTTCCCCCACTCTCCTCCTCTCCTCCTCCCTCTCTCTCCCTGTGACCACCAGATAACATACGTCGAGTGTAATACCCCACATTTGTAAGAAGGTGACGCAGCAGGTTGTAAGAGGTGGACCTGGGGCGGATTGTATACAAGGGGACTCTGGCAGATTCTGTATAACCAAGCTCGGCTCCTGGGACCGGATTTATAAGGTGGACCTGCACAGGATTTGTAGATGATAGAGGCAGAGAGGCGCCCACGCTGTGTGTCTAAGTTGACGAGGTTCAGCACCATATGGTGCCTGGGTTCTGTGACCCACACCTCGCCTCCTGTGACCCCACATCCTGTAACTCACCCTCCCTGTGACCCCACTCGCCTCCTGTGACCCCACCTCGCCTCCTGTGACCCCACTCCCTGTAACCCCCATCTCCTTCTGTGACCCCACCTCGCCTCCTGTGACCCCACCTCTCCTGTGAACCTACCTCGCCTCCTGTAACGCCACCTCGCCTCCTGTGACCTCCACCTCGTCTCCTGTAACCCCACATCTCCTCCTGTGACCCCCCCACCTCTCCTCCTGTGACCCCCACCTCTCCTGTGACCCTACCTCGCCTCCTGTAACCCCATCTCGCCTCCTGTGACCCCACCTCGCCTCCTGTGACCCCCACCTCTCCTCCTGTGACCCCCACCTCGCCTCCTGTGACCCCACATCTCCTGTAACTCCACCTCTCCTCCTGTGACCCCCACCTCTCCTCCTGTGACCCCACCTCGCCTCCTGTGACCCCACCTCTCCTCCTGTGACCCCCACCTCTCCTCCTGTGACCCCCACCTCTCCTCCTGTGACCCCCATCTCGTCTCCTGTGACCCCACATCTTCTGTGACCCCCACCTCGCCTCCTGTGACCCCCACCTCTCCTCCTGTAACCCCACATCTCCTTCTGTGACCCCCACCTCGCCTCCTGTGACCCCACCTCGCCTCCTGTGACCCCCACCTCTCCTCCTGTGACTCCCACCTCGCCTCCTGTGACCCCACCTCGACTCCTGTAACCCCACATCTCCTTCCGTGACTCCACATCTC
>NC_092266.1:7753855-7758855 GCF_036320965.1 Panulirus ornatus | reverse complement strand
CACACCCACACACACACCACCAGTCAGCCCACACCCACACACACACTCCACCAGTCAGCCCACACCCACACACACAGTCCACCAGTTAGCCCACACCCACACACACACTCCACCAGTCAGCCCACACCCACACACACACTCCACAAGTCAGCCCACACCCACACACACACTCCACCAGTCAGCCCACACCCACACACACTCCACCAGTCAGCCCACACCCACACACACACTCCACCAGTCAGCCCACACCCACACACCCACTCCACAAGTCAGCCCACACCCACACACACACTCCACAAGTCAGCCCACACCCACACTCCACCAGTCAGCCCACACCCACAAACACACACTCCACCTGTTAGCCCACACACACACACTCCACCAGTCAACCCATACCCACACACACACACTCCACCCGTCAGCCCACACCCACACACACACTCCACCAAATCAGCCTACACCCACACACACACTCCACCAGTCATCCCACACCCACACACACACACTCCACCAGTCAGCCCACACCCACACACACACTCCACCAGTCAGCCCACAACCACACACACACACTCCACCTGTCAGCCCACACCCACACACACACACACACTCCACCAGTCAGCCCACACCCACACACACACTCCACCAGCCACCCCACACCCACACACACCCTCCACCAGCCACCCCACACCCACACACACACTCCACCAGCCACCCCACACCCACACACACACTCCACCAGGTCAGCTGACTCCCACGTCAGCCCGCATTCCCACACCCATCATTCACCCCACACACACACACCTCCATTCACAGACCCACCAACCAGCCAGCCAGACGGACCATCATGTTCAGCGCGCGAACCATATCTTCCTCAACCAGAGACCATCCAACCTGACAGCCCTCATGACAGTGGCAGACGTGGCTGACAACCTGACGATGATGTACATGACGATGTACATGACGTGGTGACGGTGTACATGACGTGGTGACGTTGTACATGACGTGGTGACGATGATGTACTGACGATGTACATGACTTGGTGACGACGATGTACATGACGATGTGACGATGATGTACTGACGATGTACATGACGTGGTGACGACGATGTATATGACGATGTACTTGACGTGGTGACGATGATGTACTGACAATGTACATGACGTGGTGATGATGATGTACATGACGATGTACATGACGTGGTGACGATGATGTACTGACGATGTACAAGACGTGGTGACGACGATGTACTGACGATGTACATGACGTGGTGGCGACGATGTACATGACGATGTGACGATGATGTACTGACGATGTACATGACGTGGTGACGACGATGTACATGACGATGTACATGACGTGGTGACGATGATGTACTGACGATGTACATGACGTGGTGACGACGATGAACATGACGATGTACATGACGTGGTGACGATAATGTACTGACAATGTACATGACGTGGTGACGATGGTGTACTAACGATGTACATGACGTGGTGACGACGATGAACATGATGTACATGACGTGGTGACGATGATGTACTGACGATGTTCATGACGTGGTGACGACGATGTACTGACGATGTACATGACGTGGTGACGATGATGAACATGACGATGTACATGACGTGGTGACGATGATGTATTGACAATGTACATGACGTGGTGACGATGATGTACTAACGATGTACATGACGTGGTGACGATGTACACGACGTGGTGACGATATACACGACGTGGTGACGTTGTACATAACCCATGTACCACGTACAGGAACCCCCTCCCCCCCTTCAAAACTCCTCGTCCACCTTCATTATTTAATACAACCCAAAATCCTCCACATTCTGGTGTGCACAGTTTGAAATACAACCATGGAAATACGAGAGCACAGTATAGACGCAACAACAATAACAACAACTATAGGCACCGCAACAATAGCCGCCGCCACCGCGCCTCACAAAAACAAGTGACAGTCTGCGAGAAGGATAATCAGGGTGTTGGATCCCCTTCGTCTTGGGATTGGATCCCCTTCGTCTTGGGATTGGATCCCCTTCGTCTTGGGATTGGATCCCCCTCGCCCTGGGATTTGCTGTGGGAGAGAGAGAGGATCAGAGCTGCCATAACACCACCACCGGGTTATTCCCAGGGGTTCAGGTTACCTCGGGGTCCTTGTTTGTGTGTGTCTGTGGCGCGTCTCTGGTTAACCTGGTCCACCACTACCACATTCTCCACCCGGGTCTTACGTATAGCCTCTCCACCCGGGTCTTACGTATAGCCTCTCCACCCGGGTCTTACGTATACCCTCTCCACCCGGGTCTTACGTATACCCTCTCCACCCGGGTCTTACGTATACCCTCTCCACCCGGGTCTTACGTATACCCTCTCCACCCGGGTCTTACGTATACCCTCTCCACCCGGGTCTTACGTATACCCTCTCCACCCGGGTCTTACGTATACCCTCTCCACCCGTGTCTGACGTATACCCTCTCCACCCGGGTCTTACGTATACCCTCTCCACCCGGGTCTTACGTATACCCTCTCCACCCGGGTCTTACGTACGTTACCCTCTCCACCCGGGTCTACGTATACCCTCTCCACCCGGGTCTTACGTATACCCTCTCCACCCGGGTCTTACGTATACCCTCTCCACCCGGGTCTTACGTATAGCCTCTCCACCCGGGTCTTACGTATACCCTCTCCACCCGGGTCTTACGTATACCCTCTCCACCCGGGTCTTACGTATACCCTCTCCACCTGGGTCTTACGTATAGCCGCTCCACCCGGGTCTTACGTATACCCTCTCCACCCGGGTCTTACGTATAGCCTCTCCACCCGGGTCTTACGTATACCCTCTCCACCCGGGTCTTACGTATACCCTCTCCACCCGGGTCTTACGTATACCCTCTCCACCCGGGTCTTACGTATACCCTCTCCACCCGGGTCTTACGTATACCCTCTCCACCCGGGTCTTACGTATAGCCGCTCCACCCGGGTCTTACGTATACCCTCTCCACCCGGGTCTTACGTATACCCTCTCCACCCGGGTCTTACGTATACCCTCTCCACCCGGGTCTTACGTATACCCTCTCCACCCGGGTCTTACGTATACCCTCTCCACCCGGGTCTTACGTATAGCCGCTCCACCCGGGTCTGACGTCGTATACCCTCTCCACCCGGGTCTTACGTATATCCTCTCCACCCGGGTCTTACGTATAGCCTCTCCACCCGGGTCTTACGTATACCCTCTCCACCCGGGTCTTACGTATAGCCTCTCCACCCGGATCTTACGTATACCCTCTCCACCCGGGTCTTACGTATAGCCTCTCCACCCGGGTCTTACGTATAGCCTCTCCACCCGGGTCTTACGTATACCCTCTCCACCCGGGTCTTACGTATAGCCTCTCCACCCGGGTCTTACGTATACCCTCTCCACCCGGGTCTTACGTATACCCTCTCCACCCGGGTCTTACGTATACCCTCTCCACCCGGGTCTACGTATAGCCTCTCCACCCGGGTCTTACGTATAACCTGACCTGCTTCATCCACTCTGGCGAAGGTGTAAAGTGTACAGAAGACAGTGGTACACCACAGCTTTCTCACCCTGATTTAGACTCATATTTAGAATATTATACGGGTCAGGTTATGGAGGTAAACACTCCCCAGCCACCAAGATGAGGTGGAGTGGAATGTATACAGTGGACGACTCTGTAGGAGTGGAGGGAGTGGAGGGGGGGCGTGATTACCTGTCTGTAAACATCAACAAAACCATGTGTGTGTGTGTGTGTGTGTGTGTGTGTGTGTGTGTGTGTGTGTGTGTGTGATGGTCAAGGCACTACATGCACCACACTTGGGACTTGATCCACTAAGCTGTCACTCCACCCATTTGGCATACACGACCTTACCCCTGACGAAACACAGTAGAGTGATCTGTTTCTTCATGAAAACCAAACGTTTGTGGATCTACTTCATGAAAAACCAAACGTTTGTGGATCTACTTCATGAAAACCAAACGTTTGTGGATCTACTTCATGAAAACCAAACGTTTGTGGATCTACTTCATGAAAACCAGACGTTTTTGGATCTACTTCATGAAAACCAAACACGTTTGTGGATCTACTTCATGACAACCAGACGTTTGTGGATCTACTTCATGAAAACCAAACGTTTGTGGATCTACTTCATGAAAACCAAACGTTTGTGGATCTACCTCATGGAAACCAAACGTTTGTGGATCTACTTCATGAAAACCAAACGTTTGTGGATCTACTTCATGAAAACCAAACACGTTTGTGGATCTACTTCATGACAACCAGACGTTTGTGGATCTACTTCATGAAAACCAAACGTTTGTGGATCTACTTCATGAAAACCAAACGTTTGTGGATCTACTTCATGAAAACCAAACGTTTGTGGATCTACTTCATGAAAACCAAACGTTTGTGGATCTACTTCATGAAAACCAAACGTTTGTGGATCTACTTCATGAAAACCAAACGTTTGTGGATCTACTTCATGAAAACCAAACGTTTGTGGATCTACTTCATGAAAACCAAACGTTTGTGGATCTACTTCATGAAAACCAAACGTTTGTGGATCTACTTCATGAAAACCAAACGTTTGTGGATCTACTTCATAGAGGGAACGTGTGAAATAGGTTTTCCTAACTCAGGCTGAGGACTGAAGCGATGTGTTGACTGGGTACAGATGAACGGTATCTGTTGGTAAACAAGGCAGTGTTCAGTAACAATGTTTGGCATCGGAAGTGTACAACAGAGGAGGCGAAGTGTACAACAGAGGAGGTGAAGTGTACAGCAGAGGAGGTGAAGTGTACAACAGAGGAGGTGAAGTGTACAACAGAGAAGGTGAAGTGTACAACAGAGGAGGTGAAGTGTACAACAGAGGAGGTGAAGTGTACAACAGAGGAGGTGAAGTGTACAACAGAGGAGGTGAAGTGTACAACAGAGGAGGTGAAGTGTACAACAGAGAGTGGTTGACCAGA
>NC_092266.1:7733855-7748855 GCF_036320965.1 Panulirus ornatus | reverse complement strand
CCACACCTCTCTACCTACATCTGGGGTGCCCCTACATACAACCATACCTCTCTACCTACATCTGGGGTGCCCCTACATACAACCACACCTCTCTACCTACATCTGGACTGCCCCTACATACAACCATACCTCTCAACCTACTTCTGGGCTGCTCCTACATACAACCACACCTCTCTACCTACATCTGGGCTGCCCCCTACATACAACCATACCTCTCTACCTACTTCTGGGCTGCCCCTACATACAACCACACCTCTCTACCTACATCTGGGGTGCCCCTACATACAACCATACCTCTCTACCTACATCTGGGGTGCCCCTACATACAACCACACCTCTCTACCTACATCTGGGGTGCCCCTACATACAACCACACCTCTCTACCTACATCTGGGGTGCCCCCTACATACAACCATACCTCTCTACCTACATCTGGGGTGCCCCTACATACAACCACACCTCTGTAGTTATGTCTGGGGTGCCCCTACATACAACCACACCTCTGTAGTTATGTCTGGGGTGCCCCTACATACAACCACACCTCTGTAGTTATGTCTGGGGTGCCCCTACATACAACCACACCTCTGTAGTTATGTCTGGGGTGCCCCTACATACAACCACACCTCTGTAGTTATGTCTGGGGTGCCCCTACATACAACCAAACCTCTGAGTTATGTCTGGGGTGCCCCTACATACAACCACCTCTGTAGTAATGTCTGGGGTGCCCCTACATACAACCACACCTCTGTAGTTATGTCTGGGGTGCCCCTACATACAACCACACCTCTGTAGTTATGTCTGGGGTGCCCCTACATACAACCACACCTCTGTAGTTATGTCTGGGGTGCCCCTACATACAGCCACATCCCCGTAGCTATGTCTGGGGTGCCCCTACATACAACCACACCTCTGCAGTTATGTCTGGGGTGCCCCTCCATACAAACCACACCATCTGTAGTAATGTTGGGTGTGCCCCCTACATACAACCACACCTCTGTAGTTATGTCTGGGGTGCCCCTACATACAACCACAACCTCTGTAGTTATGTCTGGGGTTGCCCCCCATCACCCTAACATACAACCACACCTCTGTAGTTATGTCTGGGGTGCCCCTACATACAACCACACCTCTGTAGTTATGTCTGGGGTGCCCCTACATACAACCACACCTCTGTAGTTATGTCTGGGGTGCCCCTACATACAACCACACCTCTGTAGTTATGTCTGGGGTGCCCCCTACATACAACCACACCTCTGTAGTTATGTCTGGGGTGCACCTACATACAACCACACCTCTGTAGTTATGTCTGGGGTGCCCCTACATACAACCACACCTCTTAGTTATGTCTGGGGTGCCCCCTACATACAACCACACCTCTGTTGTTATAGTCTGGGCTGCCCCTACATACAACCTCACAACCTTTCTGCCCCCTACAAACATACCTCACACTGTTTATGTTCGGGGTGCCCCCTACATACAACCAACACCTCTGTAGTTATGTCCTGGGGTGCCCCTACATACACCACACCTCTGTAGTTATGTCTGGGGTGCCCCTACATACAACCACACCTCTGCAGTTATGTCTGGGGTGCCCCTACATACAACCACACCTTTGTAGTTATGTCTGGGGTGACCCTACATACAACCACACCTCTGTAGTTATGTCTGGGGTGACCCTACATACAACCACACCTCTGCAGTTATGCCTGGAGTGCCCCTACATACAACCACACCTCTGTAGTTATGTCTGGGGTGCACCTACATACAACCACACCTCTGTAGTTATGTCTGGGGTGCCCCTACATACAACCACACCTCTGTAGTTGTCTTGGGTGCCCCTACATACAACCACATCTCTGTAGTTATGTCTGGGGTGCCCCTACATACAGCCACATCCCCGTAGCTATGTCTGGGGTGCCCCTACATACAACCACACCTCTGCAGTTATGTCTGTGGTGCCCCGTCATACCACACCTCTGTAGTAATGTCTGGGGTGCCCATACTTACAACCACACCTCTGTAGTTATGTCTGGGCGCCCCTACATACAACCACAGTATAGTTATGTCTGGGGTGCCCCTACATACAACCACACCTCTGTAGTTATGTCTGGGGGTGCCCCTACATACAACCACACCTCTGTAGTTATGTCTGGGGTGCCCCTACATACAACCACACCTCTGTAGTTATGTCTGGGGTGCCCCTACATACAACCACACCTCTGTAGTTATGTCTGGGGTGCCCCCTACATACAACCACACCTTTGTAGTTATGTCTGGGGTGCACCTACATACAACCACACCTCTGTAGTTATGTCTGGGGTGCCCCTACATACAACCACACCTCTGTAGTTATGTCTGGGCGCCCCTACATACAACCACAGTATAGTTATGTCTGGGGTGCCCCCTACATACAACCACACCTCTGTAGTTATGTCTGGGGTGCCCCCTACATACAACCACACCTCTGTAGTTATGTCTGGGGTGCCTCCTACTTACAACCACACCTCTGTAGTTATGTCTGGGGTGCCCCCTACATACAACCACACCTCTGTAGTTATGTCTGGGGTGCCCCTACATACAACCACACCTCTGTAGTTATGTCTGGGGTGCCCCCTACATACAACCACACCTCTGTAGTTATGTCTTGGGTGCCCCTACATACAACCACACCTCTGTAGTTATGTCTGGGGTGCCCCCTACATACAACCATAGTGTAGTTATGTCTGGGGTGCCCCCTACATACAACCACACCCCCGTAGTCACCTCTGGGGTTGTCCTTACATATGTGTCCAGGTTTTTCTCCCTCTCTGTCATATGACATTTCAACTTCTGAATTAACTTTGATTTGGGAGCGTGGGGAACCCGCTGCGTCACACACACACACACACACACGTAACATGACCGTTACGGGAGGTCGTGTTACGCCGCGGGGCTCTGTGACCACTATGTGTGTGTGTATGTGTGTGTGTATGTGTGTGTGTGTGTGTGTGTGTGTGTATGTATGTGTGTGTGTGTGTGTGTATGTGTGTGTGTGTGTGTGTGTGTGTGTGTATGTGTGTGTGTGTGTGTGTGTGTGTGTGTGTGTGTGTGTGTGTATGTGTGTGTGTGTGTGTATGTGTGTGTGTGTGTGTGTGTGTATGTGTGTGTGTGTGTGTGTGTGTGTGTGTGTGTGTGTGTGTGTGTGTGTGTGTGTGTATGTGTGTGTGTGTGTGTGTGTGTGTGTGTTGCAGGATGTGACATTTTAGCATTATCGATCACCAATGCAATGTTAAGTGTGTCTTCTTTGTTACGAATCATCATTCTCTCTCTCTCTCTCTCTCTCTCTCTCTCTCTCTCTCTCTCTCTCTCTCTCTCTCTCTCTCTCTGGGTCTGTCTGTCTATCTGTCCGTCTGTCTGTCTGTCTGTCTGTCTATCTATCTATCTATCTATCTATCTGTCCGTCTGTCTGTCTGTCTGTCTGTCTATCTATCTATCTATCAATCTATCTATCTATCTATCTGTCCGTCTGTCTATCTGTCCGTCTGTCTGTCTGTCTGTCTGTCTGTCCAGCAGCAGTGTTGCCACCTCGCTCATCTGGTCAGAAGTCATGCTTGGGCGTGAGGGACGTCCGTGGATGACTGTCTGGTTGGCTGTGTTGCGTCCTGCTGCGTCTTGTCCTCTGTCCTTGTCCGTGGCGTCCTGGACCACTGTACGTGTTCGTCCGTGGCGTCCTGGACCACTGTACGTGTTCGTCCGTGGTGTCCTGGACCACTGTACGTGTTCGTCCGTGGCGAACCTGGGCCACTCTACGTGTTCGTCCGTGGCGTCCTAGACCACTGTACGTGTTCGTCCGTGGCGAACCTGGACCACTGTACGTGTTCGTCCGTGGCGAACCTGGACCACTGTACATGTTCGTCCGTGGCGAACCTGGACCACTGTGCGTGTTCGTCCGTGGCGTCCTGGACCACTGTACGTGTTCGTCCGTGGCGTCCTGGACCACTGTACGTGTTCGTCCGTGGCGAACCTGGGCCACTGTACGTGTTCGTCCGTAGCGTCCTGGGCCACTGCACGTGTTCGTCCGTGGCGAACCTGGGCCACTGTACGTGTTCGTCTGTGGCGTCCTGGACCACTGTACGTGTTCGTCCGTGGCGAACCTGAACCACTGTACGTGTTCGTCCGTGGCGAACCTGGACCACTGTACGTGTTCGTCCGTGGCGTCCTGGACCACTGTACGTGTTCGTCCGTGGCGTCCTGGACCACTGTACGTGTTCGTCCGTGGCGTCCTGGACCACTGTACGTGTTCGTCCGTGGCGTCCTGGGCCCCTTCCCCGGATGGGTCAACGGACAGGACTATTCCTCTCACCCTCCCCCCCCACACACACCCTTCTAGCCCCTCACTACGTACAGCTTCGTCCCCCCTTCTCCCTCACCACGTACAGCCTCGTCCCCCCTTCTCCCTCACCACGTACAGCCTCGTCCCCCCTTCTCCCTCACCACGTACAGCCTCGTCCCCCCTTCTCCCTCACCACGTACAGCCTCGTCCCCCCTTCTCCCTCACCACGTACAGCCTCGTCCCCCCTTCTCCCTCACCACGTACAGCCTCGTCCCCCCTTCTCCCTCACCACGTACAGCCTCGTCCCCCCTTCTCCCTCACCACGTACAGCCTCGTCCCCCCTTCTCCCTCACCACGTACAGCCTCGTCCCCCCCATCCCCTCCCCTTCCTGGCACGGACGACCCCCCTCCACGGACGCCTTGACCCCCCCATCACCACCATCATGATGGGCGCTGGTGGCGTGAGTTATGTAGATTCTCGTACTGCCTCTTCTCTCAACCATTTCTGAGACACTCTCTCGTCCCTTTCCCACGCCGTCTCGAACCCACCCTCCCCAACCCACCCATTCCTCTCCCTTCCCATCCCATCCCTTCCCATCAACATACACTTTCCACACTTCTCGTGAACAATGACACAGACACGAAACTTTTTTCACAACAAAAACCATAAATGTGGATCATAATGTTAAAGTTGACATCATCATAACAACGACTGAACATCCTTGTTCATGGATGTTCTAGTTCTATATGTTCTCCAGACGCCAGAAGAACAAGAACAAAGCAGATCATCACCACGTCTTCCCCAACATTCCAACACAAATCCAGCAGCTGTAAGTCGAGATGCACAACTGGATAAGGCAAGAGACGTTACGATATATATGTGTCACTCCTTATAAGATAAAAAACGGGAATTGGACGCTGGCTTTTTCATTGGCCAGACATTCGTCGTTGCTGTGGTGTTCGTTCGTCCGGTGGTGGTGCGTCAGCAGCTGACCTCACCGCTAATGCCTGTGTTTACTGGTGGCTTCGTCCAAGCGAATGCTTCTAGTTGCTGTTGGCTTGGATCTTTGCTTTACCGTTTGCTTCTACAAACAGTTTTATGATATAAGGTACAATATTAAAAATGTAATAAGTATTGAGAAGCTACTTCAGTACAAACAGATATAAAATACTATTTTCTTGAGACAAATAAAGGTATATAGAGATATTTACACACGATAAGTTCCCAAGTGCACTTTCGTGTAATAATCACATCATCAGGGGAGACACAGGAGAGAAATATAACAGTCAGTTGATATACATCGAAGAGACGAAGCTAGGACGCCATTTGGTAAACATGTGATTGTCCAAGACCGATATATATATATATATATATATATATATATATATATATATATATATATATATATATATACATATATTTTTTTTTTTTTTTTTTTTTTTTTTTCATACTTTGTCGCTGTCTCCCGCGTTTGCGAGGTAGCGCAAGGAAACAGACGAAAGAAATGGCCCAACCCCCCCCCATACACATGTACATACACACGTCCACACACGCAAATATACATACCTACACAGCTTTCCATGGTTTACCCCAGACGCTTCACATGCCTTGATTCAATCCACTGACAGCACGTCAACCCCTGTATACCACATCGCTCCAATTCACTCTATTCCTTGCCCTCCTTTCACCCTCCTGCATGTTCAGGCCCCGATCACACAAAATCTTTTTCACTCCATCTTTCCACCTCCAATTTGGTCTCCCTCTTCTCCTCGTTCCCTCCACCTCCGACACATATATCCTCTTGGTCAATCTTTCCTCACTCATTCTCTCCATGTGCCCAAACCATTTCAAAACACCCTCTTCTGCTCTCTCAACCACGCTCTTTTTATTTCCACACATCTCTCTTACCCTTACGTTACTTACTCGATCAAACCACCTCACACCACACATTGTCCTCAAACATCTCATTTCCAGCACATCCATCCTCCTGCGCACAACTCTATCCATAGCCCACGCCTCGCAACCATACAACATTGTTGGAACCACTATTCCTTCAAACATACCCATTTTTTGCTTTCCGAGATAATGTTCTCGACTTCCACACATTTTTCAAGGCTCCCAAAATTTTCGCCCCCTCCCCCACCCTATGATCCACTTCCGCTTCCATGGTTCCATCCGCTGCCAGATCCACTCCCAGATATCTAAAACACTTCACTTCCTCCAGTTTTTCACCATTCAAACTCACCTCCCAATTGACTTGACCCTCAACCCTACTGTACCTAATAACCTTGCTCTTATTCACATTTACTCTTAACTTTCTTCTTCCACACACTTTACCAAACTCAGTCACCAGCTTCTGCAGTTTCTCACATGAATCAGCCACCAGCGCTGTATCATCAGCGAACAACAACTGACTCACTTCCCAAGCTCTCTCATCCCCAACAGACTTCATACTTGCCCCTCTTTCCAGGACTCTTGCATTTACCTCCCTAACAACCCCATCCATAAACAAATTAAACAACCATGGAGACATCACACACCCCTGCCGCAAACCTACATTCACTGAGAACCAATCACTTTCCTCTCTTCCTACACGTACACATGCCTTACATCCTCGATAAAAACTTTTCACTGCTTCTAACAACTTTCCTCCCACACCATATATTCTTAATACCTTCCACAGAGCATCTCTATCAACTCTATCATATGCCTTCTCCAGATCCATAAATGCTACATACAAATCCATTTGCTTTTCTAAGTATTTCTCACATACATTCTTCAAAGCAAACACCTGATCCACACATCCTCTACCACTTCTGAAACCACACTGCTCTTCCCCAATCTGATGCTCTGTACATGCCTTCACCCTCTCAATCAATACCCTCCCATATAATTTACCAGGAATACTCAACAAACTTATACCTCTGTATATATATATATATATATATATATATATATATATATATATATATATATATATATATATATATATATATATATATATATATATATGATCACAGTCTTGACCATGATGCAGACTGGTGTCATGTTACCATCCTACAACCAAGATAATTAACCTTATCTGTATGAGTTGTGAACAGCACACCCCCCTCCCCCCCAACACTTGTCCACCTGCCACCTGACGCTGGGTCAGGTCACGCTGGTCAGGTCACGCTGGGTCAGGTCACGCTGGGTCAGGTCAAGTGGCCAAGGAACCCACGTCTGGGCCAAGTGAGGCACAAGAGTTCGCCATACATCACAACATGGGAACTTCGTCTTCACACAACCACAACACATGAAAGTCTCCACGCCAAGTCACACGATACAGGAGTTACTGAGTTACAGATGAGTTACAGAATACAGGAGACGTGCCAACAGTCACACGATACAGGAGTTACTCCGTTACAGATGAGTTACAGAATACAGGACCCGTGCCAACAGTCACACGATACAGGAGTTACTTCGTTACAGATGAGGTACAGAATACAGGAGACGTGCCAACAGTCACCAGATTCAGGAGTTACTTCGTTACAGATGAGTTACAGAATACAGGACCCGTGCCAACAGTCACACGATACAGGAGTTACTTCGTTACAGATGAGTTACAGAATACAGGAGACGTGCCAACAGTCACACGATACAGGAGTTACTTCGTTACAGATGAGTTACAGAATACAGGAGAAGTGGAGGATAATGTTACAGTGCGACCCAGATAAACCTTGAGGTTAGGAAGTGGCCATCATGATGACACCACTGTTGTCAGTAGCCAGGTACACTGTGGTCAGTGGCAGACACCACTGTTGTCAGTAACCAGGTACACCGTGGTCGGTGGCAGACACCGGTGTTGTCAGTAGCCAGGTACACCGTGGTCGGTGGCAGACACCGGTGTTGTCAGTAACGAGGTACACCTGTGGTCAGTGGCAGACACCGGTGTTGTCAGTAGCCAGGTACACCGTGGTCAGTGGCAGACACCGGTGTTGTCAGTAGCCAGGTACACCGTGGTCGGTGGCAGACACCACTGTTGTCAGTAGCCAGGTACACCGTGGTCGGTGGCAGACACCACTGTTGTCAGTAGCCAGGTACACCGTGGTCGGTGGCAGACACCACTGTTGTCAGTAGCCAGGTACACCGTGGTCGGTGGCAGACACCACTGTTGTCAGTAGCCAGGTACACCGTGGTCGGTGGCAGACACCACTGTTGTCAGTAGCCAGGTACACCGTGGTCGGTGGCAGACACCACTGTTGTCAGTAGCCAGGTACACCGTGGTCGGTGGCAGGCAACACTGTTGTCAGTAGCCAGGTACACTGTGGTCGGTGGCAGACACCACTGTTGTCAGTAGCCAGGTACACCGTGGTCGGTGGCAGACACCACTGTTGTCAGTAGCCAGGTACACCGTGGTCGGTGGCAGACACCACTGTTGTCAGTAGCCAGGTACACCGTGGTCGGTGGCAGACACCACTGTTGTCAGTAGCCAGGTACACCGTGGTCGGTGGCAGACACCGGTGTTGTCAGTAACCAGGTACACCGTGGTCGGTGGCAGACACCGGTGTTGTCAGTAGCCAGGTACACCGTGGTCGGTGGCAGACACTGGTGTTGTCAGTAGCCAGGTACACCGTGGTCAGTGGCAGGCAACACTGTTGTCAGTAGCCAGGTACACAGCGGTCGGTGGCAGACACCACTGTTGTCAGTAGCCAGGTACACCGTGGTCGGTGGCAGACACTGGTGTTGTCAGTAACCAGGTACACCGTGGTCGGTGGCAGACACCGGTGTTGTCAGTAGCCAGGTACACAGCGGTCGGTGGCAGACACCGGTGTTGTCAGACAATACAGTTGGTTTCTTTCCTTTGTTCTTCCACCATCATTAGGTTTGTAAACATTATCCTTGTGACCATACATTAAACTAAATACATATAAATTCCTCTTTGCATATAAATTCCTCATTGCATATAAATTCCTCATTGTGACATCAAGCGATAAGAATCCACATTTAACTTGATATAAAATACATTATAATGATTATCACTAAGACTATTACGACCATTTATTTACGTATTAACATTAACATTCCACCTCAAGTTATTATAAATAAAACTATACACATTTTAATTATTTACGTATTAACATTAACATTCCACCTCAAGTTATTATAAATAAAACTATACACATTTTAATTATTTACGTATTAACATTAACATTCCACCTCAAGTTATTATAAATAAAACTATACACATTTTAATTATTTGCGTATTAACATAAACATTCCACTTCAAGTTATTATAAATAAAATTATACACATTTTAATTATTTTTTTCTTCAAATGGTTTAACCAAGTGACATTCGTGTAAGTGTATTTGGTTGGCCAATGTCTTTGCAGTGATGCAGAACTCACCAATGCAGTGAAGCAGAAGACAGACTAATTCACTGCTACAGTGAAGCAGAAGAGACACTAACTCACTGCTACAGTGAAGCAGAAGACACACTAATTCACTGCTACAGTGAAGCCAACTGAAGTAGTATTGTAGATGAACAGAATATTATCAAACACATCTCCTAGCCAGATTGGAAACCAGTTCGAACCCCACGTGGACGTAAGAAACCATTACTGATAGGTTCTGAAACCTTGGTGGACCTGACCTGACCTGACCTGACCTGACCTTACCCACGGGGCGACCTCAAATGACCCGTTTCGTCCCACATACACCGATGGGGTCGTAATGTAGACGCTGGACATCAGAACGAACACCACCAGTTTACGAAGCGACGTAGATGAAACTCCAACATGAACAGGTAAACCATCCTCCAAAATACAGTTACAGAAGATATATGAAACCTCCAACATGAACAGGAGAAATCCTCCTCCAAAATTCAGCTATAGTGGAACACTGAGATAGCCTGATGGGGGCTGACAGCTGCTCCCTCCACTTCGATTGCTTTGTGAGGAAGTAAAGTGGATGATAAGGAGACAAAGGAGGAGTCAGGTCTACACACACGGCCCTGCAGAGCCTTTCTGTTATCAGTCACTATCAGATAACTCAGTGTACACATGATCAAGGTCCTACTCCAAGGAGGAGGACAAGGAATAGCTATGTTCTTCCCTCAGTGCCCTGGTGGCGGAGGTGGGTATGTTCTCCACCATGGTGGACAGGTGAGGTCTGTCTATTGGGTTAGCACGTTTGGGTCTGTCTCCCTCCCTGAGGCCAGGTAGCTCTGAGCCACACACACACACACACACACACACACACACACTCCAGCCACCCACCTGTTGACGAGCTAAGGTGAACCACGTCTTGAGGATGAGGTCTAGTCGCGTCTTGTGGAAACCCTTGGTCGTCTTGACGCTGATGAAGATGTCGTCCAGCGTCGTGGCTGGCTTGGTGGTGGCCGTAGCCACCAGCGTGTTAAGCAGACCTCTCCTCCTCTCCTCTTCCTCTTCCTCCTCTTCTTCCATGCCCGCTCCTTCGTCGTGGCTCCCGTCGTCTTCGCCAGCAGCAACACCATTGTCCACTCCAGCAGGTAGTTCATAATCTCGGTTCAGGGACCGAGGGGCGCGCTCAGGCCATCCATGTATCACAGGGAAGGTGGGCGAAGCCCTCTCGCCCTCTCCCGCCTCACGCACACTATGTGCTAAATTCTGGAAGACCAACACACAGACCGTGAGTGCCGCGCACGCCAGAGCCACTTGCTGCACTAAACTACGGATCTTGACCCTCATTGTCCTGTCTTGGGCCCGCATCACATCGGGGTCGCTGGAAGCACACACTCGGGGCCGAAGTTTGGAAGCGGACGCACCAGTTCACACACCATCACACACGAACCACGAGACGTACAGGCGAACTCGTCCGCGTCTCGAGTGAAACTAACATCCACTGTGGACGACCAGGCTCGTGTGCCCGGGGGGCTTCGGGGAGGGAGTGGAGGGAGGGAGGGAGGTGGGAGGGAAGGGCGAGGAGGGGGGGTTGAAGCGAGAGTTACCAGCGAATGTTTTTGACGAATTGTATCCCCCCTTTCTCTCTCGCTCCCCCCCGCGCGCGACATCCTCCAATGTTTGCTTTGCAAACATATATATATAAAGATGACTTGAGTCAACTATTAGAACATTAATGTCCAATAATCATCAAAGACAATGAAGTTTAATGTAGTTAAGATGGGCGTAAAGATGATGGTTTACATGCGAGGTTTACAGCGCTGGTGTCGTAATGTTGGTGGACGTAGAACATGAGAGTGGAGGAGGTCCACACCACAGTACTCCTCCCCTCACTGCATTAATGATAATGTTCCTCATAATGAGTTAATGGAGTCTCTCTCTCCCTCCCTCCCCCCACACACACACTCACTGGTCATGCATGTGCATATGTTCCAACCCGACCCGACCCGACCCGACCCGACCAGACCCGACCCGACCAGACCCGACACCCGCTGCGACATTACAGTGTCTTCACCATCAGCGAACACACACACACACACACACACATACACACACACATATACAGAAGGGTTGATCTAACCGGTTTATTAAGGGCTGGTTGCGTGAGAGAGAGAGAGAGAGAGAGAGAGAGAGAGAGAGAGAGAGAGAGAGAGAGAGAGAGAGAGAGAGAGAGAGAGAGAGAGAGACGTATTGCGTAGCGAGAGGGAGGCTAAAAGCTCGGGTATGTGACCCAGGAGGAGGTGGTATATGATACATCGCGGGGGGTTCATCCTAGCAGCAACCTCACCTTCCTCACTCATGCAGCAGCATCCTCACCTTCCTCACTCATTGCATCCCCCTCCTCATCACGATATCCGCTCCTCCTCATGCATCCCCCTCCTCACCATGACACACGCTCCTCCTCATACATCACCCTCCTCACCACGACACCCGCTCCTCCTCATACATCACAACGACATCCGCTCCTCCTCATACATCCCCTCCTCACCACGACACCCGCTCCTCCTCATACATCATCACCCTCACCACGACACCCGCTCCTCCTCATGCATCACCCTCCTCACCACGACACACGCTCTTCCTCATACATCACCCTCACCACGACACGCTCCTCCTCATACATCACCCTCCTCACCACGACACCCGCTCCTCCTCATGCATCCCCCTCCTCACCACGACACCCGCTCCTCCTCATACATCACCCTCACCACGACATCCGCTCCTCCTCATACATCACCCCCACCACGACACACGCTCCTCCTCATACATCACCCTCACCACGACATCCGCTCCTCCTCATACATCACCCTCACCACGACACACGCTCCTCCTCATACATCACCACGACACACGCTTCTCCTCATGCATCCCCCTCCTCACCATGACAAACGCTCCTCCTCATACATCACCCTCCTCACCACGACACACGCTCCTCCTCATGCATCACCCTCCTCACCACGACACCCGCTCCTCCTCATACATCACCACGACACACGCTCCTCCTCATACATCACCCTCAGTACGACACACGCTCCTCCTCATACATCACCACGACACACGCTCCTCCTCATACATCACACTCACCATGACACCCGCTCCTCCTCATACATCACCCTCACCACGACACCCGCTCCTCCTCATACATCACCACGACACACGCTCCTCCTCATACATCACACTCACCACGACACCCGCTCCTCCTCATACATCACCCTCACCACGACACCCGCTCCTCCTCATGCATCACCACGACACCCGCTCCTCCTCATGCATCCCCTCCTCACCACGACACCCGCTCCTCCTCATACATCACCCTCACCACCACGACACCCGCTCCTCCTCATACATCACCCTCACCACGACACCCGCTCCTCCTCATACACCACCACGACACACGCTCCTCCTCATGCATCCCCCTCCTCACCATGACACACGCTCCTCCTCATACATCACCCTCCTCACCACGACACACGCTCCTCCTCATGCATCACCCTCACCACGACACCCGCTCCTCCTCATACATCACCACGACACACGCTCCTCCTCATACATCACCCTCAGTACGACACACGCTCCTCCTCATACATCACCACGACACACGCTCCTCTCATACATCACACTCACATGACACCGCTCCTCCTCATACATCACCCTCACCACGACACCCGCTCCTCCTCATACATCACCACGACACACGCTCCTCCTCATACATCACCCTCACCACGACACCCGCTCCTCCTCATACATCACCCTCACCACGACACACGCTCCTCCTCATACATCACCACGACACACGCTCCTCCTCATGCATCCCCTCCTCACCATGACAAACGCTCCTCTCATACATCACCCTCCTCACCACGACACACGCTCCTCCTCATGCATCACCCTCACCACGACACCCGCTCCTCCTCATACATCACCACGACACACGCTCCTCCTCATACATCACCCTCAGTACGACACACGCTCCTCCTCATACATCACCACGACACACGCTCCTCCTCATACATCACACTCACCATGACACCCGCTCCTCCTCATACATCACCCTCACCACGACACCCGCTCCTCCTCATACATCACCACGACACACGCTCCTCCTCATACATCACCCTCACCACGACACCCGCTCCTCCTCATACATCACCCTCCTACACACACGACACCGTCCTTCATGCATCACCACGACACCCGCTCCTCCTCATGCATTCACCCCTCCTCACCACGACACCCGCTCCTCCTCATACATCACCCTCACCACCACGACACCCGCTCCTCCTCATACATCACCCTCACCACGACACCCGCTCCTCCTCATACATCACCACGACACACGCTCCTCCTCATACTCACCACGACACTCGCTCCTCATACATCACCACGACATCGCACCACCTACAGCATTACCCTCACCACGACACCCGCTCCTCCTCCATAACATCAACCTCCCTCAACAAACGACACCGCTCCTCTCATGCCATCACCCTCCTCACCACGACACACCTCCTCCTCATACATCACCACGACACCACGCTCCATCCTCATACATCACCCTCACCATGACACCGCTCCTCCACAAACATCACCACGACACCCGCTCCTCCTCATGCCATCACCCTCCTCACCACGAACACCCCTTCCTCCTCATACATCACTTCACCCACGACACCACCGCTCCGTCCTCATACATCACCCTCTACCCACGACAACCCACACGCTCCTCCTCATAACATCACCTTCACCACGACAACCCGCTCCTCCTCATGCATCACCCCTCCTCACCACGACACACGCTCCTCCTCATACATCACCCTCACCACGACACCCGCTCCTCCTCATGCATCACCCTCCTCACCACGACACCTGCTCCTCCTCATCATCCCCCTCCTCACCACGACACAATACGCTCCTCCTCATACATCACCATGACACACGCTCCTCCTCATACATCACCCTCACCACGACACCCGCTCCTCCTCATACATCACCCTCACCACGACACCCGCTCCTCCTCATACATCACCACGACACCCGCTCCTCCTCATACAGCACCCTCACCACGACACCCGCTCCTCCTCATACATCACCACGACACCCGCTCCTCCTCATACATCACCCTCACCACGACACCCGCTCCTCCTCATATATCACCCTCACCACGACACCCGGTCCTCCTCATACATCACCCTCAGTACGACACCCGCTCCTCCTCATGCATCACCACGACACCTGCTCCTCCTCATGCATCACCACGACACAC
>NC_092266.1:7696355-7731355 GCF_036320965.1 Panulirus ornatus | reverse complement strand
TCATGAGAAGGGGGACATGAGTTACGCATGGTGTTCATGAGAAGGGGATCATGAGTTACGCACGGTGTTCATGAGAAGGGGGACATGAGTTACGCACGGTGTTCATGAGAAGGGGGACATGAGTTACGCACGGTGTTCATGAGAAGGGGGACATGAGTTACGCACGGTGTTCATGAGAAGGGGATCATGAGTTACGCACGGTGTTCATGAGAAGGGGGGATCATGAGTCGACATGACCCAGGTACCTCCTGACTGTGCTGCCCTCATTCACCTGAGTCGGGTCGGGTCGGGTCTGGCCTGACGGGACCTTACCAACCTGTTCATTAGGTCAGGTGGCCGCGGGCGCCAGGTTCCTGACGGTGGAGCGCTGTGCTCTGTCTTCCTCCAGGTGAACACCCTCGCTCCACAACACCAGTGGCTTCCTCCAGGTGAACACCCTCACTCCACAGGATGTAAGGCATGTGTACGTGTAGGAAGAGAGGAAAGTGATTGGTTCTCAGTGAATGTAGGTTTGCGGCAGGGGTGTGTGATGTCTCCATGGTTGTTTAATTTGTTTATGGATGGGGTCGTTAGGGAGGTGAATGCAAGAGTTTTGGAGAGAGGGGCAACTATGAAGTCTGCTGTGGATGAGAGAGCTTGGGAAGTGAGTCAGTTGTTGTTCGCTGATGATACAGCGCTGGTGGCTGATTCATGTGAGAAACTGCAGAAGCTAGGTGACTGAGTTTGGTAAAGTGTGTGAAAGAAGAAAGCTGAGAGTAAATGTGAATAAGAGCAAGGTTATTAGGTACAGTAGGGATGAGGGTCAAGTCAATTGGGAGGTAAGTTTGAGTGGAGAAAAACTGGAGGAAGTAAAGTGTTTTAGATATCTGGGAGTGGATCTGGCCGCGGATGGAACCATGGAAGCGGAAGTGGATCATAGGGTGGGGGAGGGGGCGAAAATCCTGGGAGCCTTGAAGAATGTGTGGAAGTCGAGAACATTATCTCGGAAAGCAAAAATGGGTATGTTTGAAGGAATAGTGGATTCCAACAATGTTGTATGGTTGCGAGGCGTGGGTTATGGATAGAGCTGTGCGCAGGAGGATGGATATATATAATCTAAGTTGTCGTCAGTACAGACACCAGTGGTAATCTATATTTCAACCATTTTCTATAAAAAAAAACTTTATTTCTATCTACATCTATAGAGAAAGCCAATTATAGAGACGAGACGTGTGGTGTGCAGGGGAACAGGTAAGACATACAGGTACCATCATGGGTTCCACCAGGTGTACTTTGTGGTTCTCCTGAAGGTGTTATAATATATCCAGGACTTCGAGTCGGCACTGGGATGATGATGGACGCTCGAACTGACGGAGGGAGATGGTGATGGTGGAGCAGAGGGAGCTGGGCTGCCTCAGGCCTCACCTCCTCCTACCAGGCCACAATGTAGTCAACGCGAGGCATTAACGTGTTTCTACCTTAAGACTGTGTTGGTACCGGGCGAACCCATACCCAGGTACACACACTGGGGCTGGGAAGGAAGTGGTGTGAGGGCTGGGAGGTTGGCTGGGAGGCAGGTGGTGCTGGGGGCTTTAACTCTGTGTTGATGTGGGGATGAACTGTGGGGGATGAACTGTGGGGATGAACTGTGGGGATGAACTGGAGGGATGAACTGTGGGGATGTGTTTTGGAAATGCTACCTGGCGTGTGACGCTACCTCACGCAAGACTCTGGTAAAAACATCAGAAATCTATTCTTAAGAGAAAAAGAACCAAAAAAAAATAATGATTTTCATGAACTCATAAGCGGGAGACACCTTCACTAGAACGATTTTTCAAGTGGGACAGAAAAGCGGTGTATGAAAGCAGTCTGAGTGTGTTGGGGTCCCCAGTGGTGTACCGCAGGACCAGAGCTTACAACCGCTCTTAGTCTTGATCACTGTTGATGAGAGCCACGGATGGGGTCAGTACTGATACCTGTGTAAGTGTAGGGAAGTTGCTGCCGTCATGAGCGTAGTATGGAATCCCAAGGATCACACCAGCTCGCAGAGGAAGCCAGACACAAGGCTGGTCAGAAACATGAGAGATGAAGCGAATGTGATAATAATGATGGAGGGACGCAGTGAGGGAAGGTCTTCGTCCCACCATATAGTAACAAGAGACAAGGAGAAGGTTACTTACTGGCTAATACTACAACTGTATTTAAGTACAAATATATAAGTGACCTGGGGTAGAATATGCACCTCACATTGGATCACCTCACGTGAGGAATCACTAAGATCTTTGCAAAGAAGGTCGAGTGGAGGGCTACAAAGTTGGTGCCTGAGGAAGAGAGACGAGTCAGTGATGATGTAGAGGCTACGAATTGGTACACCAGAGAAGCGGAACTAGTTGTTTAAACAGTACACAGAGGGAGCCACCGAGAGGCGATAACTAGGGTGTGAACAAGAGGCTTGTGAGGAAAGACATAAAGAACTACTTTATTATGATAATCTGAGTTACAGATAAATAAAGTGAGATAAATGATGAAATTAGGAATGTTGACACAGAGGTCTGGGACGCTGTATGTTGAAGCGATGTGTCCCTACAAGTGTTGTACACTTTGTGGTGCCTCCTAACATGAAAAGGAACCTGTTCAACAACACCTGTTGTGCAATACCTGTTGTGTAACACCTGTTGTGCACATATTAGCTAAGCAGACACAGAGGGTAGCGCCATCTGATGTGGTTCGCGTCTACCCGGGATAAGATCAAACCTGCTCCTGTGAGTAGATGAAGTGATACACATATTGAAATCTATTCTTGATTTTGGGAGTTGCAGAATCTTCATCATACATCATAAAGTGAATAACACATCTTTTATTGACTATATAAAGACTTGGTATATGTAAAAAAACATCTTTTTTTGTTGACCTTAAATTACTGATTGTGTACTATGATTGGCTGAAGGATAATCGCCACTTTTTTTAAGCAGATGTTGTGAGTGGACTGAATGTGTGGAATGATCCAGTTTACCTTGTATATATCAGGCAAGTTCTACCTTGAGGAGCCTGGAGACACTGGTGGACGCATCCACACCCAGAGA
This sequence comes from Panulirus ornatus, assembly GCF_036320965.1. Lineage (NCBI taxonomy): Eukaryota > Metazoa > Arthropoda > Malacostraca > Decapoda > Palinuridae > Panulirus > Panulirus ornatus. The sequence goes on along the minus strand of NC_092266.1, from coordinate 7,728,293 downwards.
CGTCCAGGTCTGGTGGACGCATCCACACCCAGAGACGTCCAGGTCTGGTGGACGCATCCACACCCAGAGATGTCCAGGTCTGGTGGACGCATCCACACCCAGAGACGTCCAGGTCTGGTGTAACCATTTGGCAAAGGGTCGTTTGTGGGAGAGAGAGAGAGAGAGAGAGAGAGAGAGAGAGAGAGAGAGAGAGAGAGAGAGAGAGAGAGAGAGAGAGAGAGAGAGTCTCTGATCCTATATAGCCAGCGATGCAGTGTTAACACTTCTGGACTGTAATCATGAAGTGTTTGATCCTCCGTTGAACAGCAATAAGTGGAGTTCTATCCCCCTGTGATCCACCATATATATGAGACTTAAATCCTTTCCTTATCTTAACCATAGAGAGTTTGATCGTCTATGATCACTTGTTGGGGAGTTCGATACTCTCATAGTATTATATGATACTACAAGAGCCACAGAGTGGGAGTATCTGATCCTTTTGAAAGGGGTTAAAATCGTAGTCATAAGGTGTTTGATCGTGTAGGGAATAGATGCTCAGGTTTGTGATGTCGTATGAATAATGGGACATAGCGTTCAATCCCAAGGGGAAGGATCTGGGTGCGTCACATCCTGTAAAAGGGGGTAAGTCACAGAGGATTCGATCCTTAGTCACAGAGGATTCGATCCTTAGTCACAGAGGATTCGATCCTGTGTCACAGAGGATTCGATCTTTAGTCACAGAGGATTCGATCCTGTGTCACAGAGGATTCGATCCTGTGTCACAGAGGATTCGATCTTTAGTCACAGAGGATTCGATCCTGTGTCACAGAGGATTCGATCCTGTGTCACAGAGGATTCGATCCTGTGTCACAGAGGATTCGATCCTGTAGGAGGAGCTTTTAAGGTGTTCGATCCTACAAGAATGATGGTCAGATATCATTATAGCTATAGAGATCATGATCATAGGATCCGATGGTGTGTGTTAGTGGTATATAAGAAGACTTGTTTACAAATAAAGAGTTTATTTAAGGTTTCCAGAGCCATTAAGATAGAGAGGTCCTTCATAAAAGGGTTCAGATACAAGATGGTACGGATCATAACAACATACAACTTTATTATTGATCAGTTGTGGGTTCATATTGATCTAACTACAACCATTTGAGGTTGTTTTCTCATCTAGTGATGAAGGATCTGGGTCACGGTTTATTAAAACAACATGGGTTTGTTCTCGGCAGGTTCTAATGGTTTTATTGATACAAATATGGATGACACACTTGGTGAAGTTGTAGTAGACTTATTATTAAGACGTACACACTCCAGTTGTGACGCACTTTATCTCCAACACACAACCAGGGAAGTAGAGGCTAGGGCTGAGCCAGGGTCAGAAGTGAAGGCTTAACTCTATAATCCAGTGTTGTAGATAATGGTAGTGGTTGTGATAATGGTAGGGGTTGTGATAATGGTAGGGGTTGCGATAATGGTATGGGTTGTAATAATGGTAGGGGTTGTGATAATGGTAGTGGTTGTGATAATGGTAGGGGTTGTGATAATGGTAGAGGTGGTGATAATGGTAGGGGTTGTGATAATGGTAGTGGTTGTGATAATGGTAATGGTTGTGATAATGGTAGTGGTTGTGATAATGGTAGGGGTTGTGATAATGGTAGAGGTTGTGATAATGGTAGCGGTTGTGATAATGGTAGGGGTTGTGATAATGGTAGTGGTTGTGATAATGGTAGTGGTTGTGATAATGGTAGAGGTTGTGATAATGGTAGTGGTTGTGATAATGGTAGGGGTTGTGATAATGGTAGGGGTTGTGATAATGGTAGGGGTTGTGATAATGGTAGGTGGTTGTGATAATGGTAGTGGTTGTGATAATGGTAGCGGTTGTGATAATGGTAGTGGTTGTGATAATGGTAGGGGTTGTGATAATGGTAGGGGTTGTGATAATGGTAGTGGTTGTGATAATGGTAGTGGTTGTGATAATGGTAGGGGTTGTGATAATGGTAGTGGTTGTGATAATGGTAGGGGTTGTGATAATGGTAGGGGTTGTGATAATGGTAGGGGTTGTGATAATGGTAGGGGTTGTGATAATGGTAGGGGTTGTGATAATGGTAGTGGTTGTGATAATGGTAGGGGTTGTGATAATGGTAGTGGTTGTGATAATGGTAGTGGTTGTGATAATGGTAGTGGTTGTGATAATGGTAGGGGTTGTGATAATGGTAGTGGTTGTGATAATGGTAGGGGTTGTGATAATGGTAGGGGTTGTGATAATGGTGGTGATTGTGATAATGGTAGTGGTTGTGATAATGGTAGTGGTTGTGATAATGGTAGGGATTGTGATAATGGTAGGGGTTGTGATAATGGTAGGGGTTGTGATAATGGTAGGGGTTGTGATAATGGTAGGGGTTGTGATAATGGTATGGGTTGTGATAATGGTAGTGGTTGTGATAATGGTAGGGGTTGTGATAATGGTAGGGGTTGTGATAATGGTGGTGGTTGTGATAATGGTAGGGGTTGTGATAATGGTAGGGGTTGTGATAATGGTGGTGGTTGTGATAATGGTAGGGGTTGTGATAATGGTAGGGGTTGTGATAATGGTGGTGGTTGTGATAATGGTAGGGATTGTAATAATGGTGGTGGTTGTGATAATGGTAGTGGTTGTGATAATGGTAGGGGTTGTGATAATGGTAGGGGTTGTGATAATGATGGTGGTTGTGATAATGGTAGTGGTTGTGATAATGGTAGCGGTTGTGATAATGGTAGTGGTTGTGATAATGGTAGGGGTTGTGATAATGGTAGGGGTTGTGATAATGGTGGTGGTTGTGATAATGGTAGTGGTTGTGATAATGGTAGGGGTTGTGATAATGGTAGTGGTTGTGATAATGGTAGGGGTTGTGATAATGGTAGGGGTTGTGATAATGGTAGTGGTTGTGATAATGGTAGGGGTTGTGATAATGGTAGTGGTTGTGATAATGGTAGTGGTTGTGATAATGGTAGGGGTTGTGATAATGGTAGGGGTTGTGATAATGGTAGTGGTTGTGATAATGGTAGTGGTTGTGATAATGGTAGTGGTTGTGATAATGGTAGGGGTTGTGATAATGGTGGTGGTTGTGATAATGGTAGGGGTTGTGATAATGGTAGGGGTTGTGATAATGGTGGTGATTGTGATAATGGTAGTGGTTGTGATAATGGTAGTGGTTGTGATAATGGTAGGGATTGTGATAATGGTAGGGGTTGTGATAATGGTAGTGGTTGTGATAATGGTAGGGGTTGTGATAATGGTAGGGGTTGTGATAATGGTAGGGGTTGTGATAATGGTATGGGTTGTGATAATGGTAGTGGTTGTGATAATGGTAGGGGTTGTGATAATGGTAGGGGTTGTGATAATGGTGGTGGTTGTGATAATGGTAGGGGTTGTGATAATGGTAGGGGTTGTGATAATGGTGGTGGTTGTGATAATGGTAGGGGTTGTGATAATGGTAGGGGTTGTGATAATGGTGGTGGTTGTGATAATGGTAGGGGTTGTGATAATGGTAGGGGTTGTGATAATGGTAGTGGTTGTGATAATGGTAGGGGTTGTGATAATGGTAGTGGTTGTGATAATGGTAGGGGTTGTGATAATGGTAGGGGTTGTGATAATGGTAGGGGTTGTGATAATGGTAGGGGTTGTGATAATGGTAGTGGTTGTGATAATGGTAGTGGTTGTGATAATGGTAGAGGTTGTGATAATGGTGGTGGTTGTGATAATGGTAGTGGTTGTGATAATGGTAGGGGTTGTGATAATGGTAGGGGTTGTGATAATGGTGGTGGTTGTGATAATGGTAGGGGTTGTGATAATGGTAGGGGTTGTGATAATGGTGGTGGTTGTGATAATGGTAGGGGTTGTGATAATGGTAGGGGTTGTGATAATGGTGGTGGTTGTGATAATGGTAGGGGTTGTGATAATGGTAGGGGTTGTGATAATGGTGGTGGTTGTGATAATGGTAGGGGTTGTGATAATGGTAGGGGTTGTGATAATGGTAGTGGTTGTGATAATGGTAGGGGTTGTGATAATGGTGGTGGTTGTGATAATGGTAGGGATTGTGATAATGGTAGGGGTTGTGATAATGGTAGGGGTTGTGATAATGGTAGGGGTTGTGATAATGGTGGTGGTTGTGATAATGGTAGTGGTTGTGATAATGGTAGAGGTTGTGATAATGGTAGGGGTTGTGATAATGGTAGGGGTTGTGATAATGGTAGGGGTTGTTATAATGGTGGTGGTTGTGATAATGGTAGTAGTGGTGGTCAGTCTATACTGGTCATATGTTCTGTTCTCGTCATCTTATTAAATGATTCTTATAGGTTAATGAGCGACCACCTCGTTAAACCTGGTGGTTGTTAAACGAGGAGGGTAACACACATGTCATCAGGACCTACAACTTATAACTACAACCCACACCATTATTCTGTGGTTATCATTACAGTCCTGGCTCTGTTAGCCAGCGGTGGCACACATGTTGGATGTGTTGAACACGACGGTACGTCCCTTGAACACGACGGTACGACCCTTGAACACGACGGTGCGACCCTTGAACACGACGGTACGACCCTTGAACACGACAGTACGATCCTTGAACATGACGGTACGACCCTTGAACACGACGGTACGACTCTTGAACACGACGGTGCGACTTTTGAACACGACGGTAAGACCCTTGAACACGACGGTACGACCCTTGAACACGACGGTACGATCCTCGAACACGACGGTACGACCCTTGAACCCGACGGTACGATCCTTGAACACGACGGTACGACCCTTGAACACGACGGTACGATCCTTGAACACGACGGTACGACCCTTGAACACGACGGTGCGACTTTTGAACACGACGGTACGACCCTTGAACACGACGGTACGACACTTGAACACGACGGTACGACCCTTGAACACGACGTAACGACTCTTGAACACGACGGTACGACCCTTGAACACGACGGTGTGACCCTTGAACACGACGGTACGACCCTTGAACACGACAGTACGATCATTGAACATGACGGTACGACCCTTGAACACGACGGTACGATCCTTGAACACGACGGTACGACCCTTGAACATGACGGTGCGACCCTTGAACACGACGGTGCGACCCTTGAACATGACGGTACGACCCTTGAACACGACAGTACGATCCTTGAACATGACGGTAAGACCCTTGAACACGACGGTGCGACCCTTGAACACGACGGTCCGACCCTTGAACACAACGTTGCGACCCTTGAACACGACAGTACGATCCTTGAACACGACGGTACGACCCTTGAACACGACGGTACGACCCTTGAACACGACGGTACGACCCTTGAACACGACGGTACGATCCTTGAACACGACGGTACGACCCTTGAACACGACGGTACGATCCTTGAACACGACGGTACGACCCTTGAACACGACGGTACGATCCTTGAACACGACGGTACGACCCTTGAACACGACGGTACGATCCTTGAACACGACGGTACGACCCTTGAACACGACGGTACGACCCTTGAACACGACGGTACGACCCTTGAACACGACGGTACGATCCTTGAACACGACGGTACGACCCTTGAACACGACGGTACGATCCTTGAACACGACGGTACGACCCTTGAACACGACGGTACGATCCTTGAACACGACGGTACGACCCTTGAACACGACGGTACGACCCTTGAACAAGACGGTACGATCCCCAGTCGATCATCGCGCCCCGTCGACCAGTTCGCCCCAGTACTAACTCACCCGTCGACCAGAACAAGTATCTATCGTCACTAGTCCTGGTAGACAGACGATAGACTGAGTCGGATTCTTGTCTATTCATTTTCATATAGATATTCGCCATTTCCCTTGTTAGCGAGGTAGCGCTAAGAAGAGAGGACTGGATCGCCATTTCCCTTGTTAGCGAGGTAGCGTTAAGAAGAGAGGACTGGATCGCCATTTCCCTTGTTAGCGAGGTAGCGCTAAGAAGAGAGGACTGGATCGCCATTTCCCTTGTTAGCGAGGTAGCGCTAAGAAGAGAGGACTGGATCGCCATTTCCCTTGTTAGCGAGGTAGCGTTAAGAAGAGAGGACTGGATCTCAGAGGGAGTATCCTCACTTGGCTCCCTTCTCTGTGTCCTTCCAAAAGAAGGAACAGAGAAGGGAGCCAAGTGAAGATAAGTCTATATTCTATATGTTGACACTCAAGTTCATAGATCCTTTGCTATTTCCTTCCTCCTGACCTCAAACAGCCTTGTTCCAGGTCTTGCTAATGACTGGCTCGTTAGCCATGCCTCCTGTTGCTGACATGGTTAACAACTAGTCTTTTGTGATGTATATAAATAAGGAATGTTTATATACATTTGGGAAAAATTTATATTGTAATTTGTCGTCACGCAAGTTGTGATGACACGTCTCCTTAACTATGGACAACAGGAAGAAAACATGTTGTGTTTCCGGTTAATTGAGTTGTTTACCCAACCATCAGGTCAAGGTAAACAAAGTCCCACCAGACCCAGAAGCGTGTCAAGGTCAAGCCAAATCATGCAACAGAAAATGGGAAGCCTGGCTCAGGTTACTCACCTCATACTCTACGTTGTATTAACATTTGAGATTCGTTATGGAAGAAAATGAATTGAGGTTTTACGTGAAGATAAACTGGCCATTAATGACTAACAATGGCTTTATGATTAACGACCATAGTTAACATTGCCCTGATGATTAACGACCATATTTAACATTGGCCTGATGATTAACGACCATATTTAACATTGGCCTGATGATTAACGACCATAGTTAACATTGGCCTGATGATTAACGACCATAGTTAACATTGGCCTGATGATTAACGACCATATTTAACATTGGCCTGATGATTAACGACCATGTTTAACATTGGCCTGATGATTAACGACCATATTTAACATTGGCCTGATGATTAACGACCATATTTAACATTGGCCTGATGATTAACGACCATATTTAACATTGGCCTGATGATTAACGACCATAGTTAACATTGGCCTGATGATTAACGACCATAGTTAACATTGGCCTGATGATTAACGACCATATTTAACATTGGCCTGATGATTAACGACCATAGTTAACATTGGCCTGATGATTAACGACCATATTTAACATTGGCCTGATGATTAACGACCATAGTTAACATTGGCCTGATGATTAACGACCATATTTAACATTGGCCTGATGATTAACGACCATATTTAACATTGGCCTGATGATTAACGACCATAATTAACATTGGCCTGATGATTAACGACCATATTTAACATTGGCCTGATGATTAACGACCATATTTAACATTGGCCTGATGATTAACGACCATATCTAACATTGGCCTGATGATTAACGACCATATTTAACGAATTTCATTCTAGGATGATGGTCCACCTTCACACCTGTCACGTAGGTGCCACATAGCTCAGTCCTAGGTGCCACATAGCTCAGTCCTGGGTGCCACATAGCTCAGTCCTGGGTGCCACATAGCTCAGTCCTGCGTGCCACATAGCTCAGTCCTGCGTGCCACATAGCTCAGTCCTGGGTGCCACATAGCTCAGTCCTGGGTGCCACATAGCTCAGTCCCGGGTGCCACATAGCTCAGTCCTGGGTGTCACATAGCTCAGTCCTGGGTGCCACATAGCTCAGTCCTGGGTGCCACATAGCTCAGTCCTAGGTGCCACATAACTCAGTCCTAGGTGCCACATAGTTCAGTCCTAGGTGCCTCATAGCTCAGTCCTGGGTGCCACATAGCTCAGTCCTGAGTGCCACGTAGCTCAGTCCTGAGTGCCACGTAGCTCAGTCCCGGGTGCCACATAGCTCAGTCCCGGGTGCCACATAGCTCAGTCCTGGGTGCCACATAGCTCAGTCCTAGGTGCCACATAGCTCAGTCCTGGGTGCCACATAGTTCAGTCCTAGGTGCCACATAGCTCAGTCCTGGGTGCCACATAGCTCAGTCCTGAGTGCCACGTAGCTCAGTCCTGGGTGCCACATAGCTCAGTCCTGGGTGTCACATAGCTAAGTCCTGGGTGCCACATAGCTCAGTCCTGGGTGCCACATAGCTCAGTCCTGGGTGCCACATAGCTCAGTCCTGGGTGCCACATAGCTCAGTCCTATGTGCCACATAGCTCAGTCCTGGATGGCACATAGCTCAGACCTGGGTGCCACATAGCTCAGTCCTGGGTGCCACATAGCTCAGTCCTGGGTGCCTAATATCTCAGTCCCGGGTGCCACATAGCTCAGTCCTGGGTGCCACATAGCTCAGTCCTGGGTGCCACATAACTCAGTCCCGGGTGCCACATAGCTCAGTCCCGGGTGCCACATAGCTCAGTCCTGGGTGCCACATAGCTCAGTCCTGGGTGCCACATAGCTCAGTCCTGGGTGCCACATAGCTCAGTCCTATGTGCCAGATAGCTCAGTCCTGGGTGCCACATAGCTCAGTCCTGGGTGCCACATAGCTCAGTCCTAGGTGCCACATAGCTCAGTCCTAGGTGCCACATAGCTCAGTCCCGGGTGCCACATAGCTCAGTCCTGGGTGCCACATAGCTCAGTCCCGGGTGCCACATAGCTCAGTCCTGGGTGTCACATAGCTCAGTCCTGGGTGTCACATAGCCCAGTCCTGGGTGCTACATAGCTCAGTCCTAGGTGCCACATAGCTCAGTCCTAGGTGCCACATAGCTCAGTCCCGGGTGCCACATAGCTGAGTCCTATGTGTCACATAGCTCAGTCCTAGGTGCCACATAGCTCAGTCCTAGGTGCCACATAGCTCAGTCCCGGGTGCCACATAGCTGAGTCCTATGTGTCACATAGCTCAGTCCTAGGTGCCACATAGCTCAGTCCTGGGTGCCACATAGCTCAGTCCCGGGTGCCACATAGCTCAGTCCCGGGTGCCACATAGCTCAGTCCTGGGTGCCACATAGCTCTGTCTCAGGTGCCACATAGCTCAATCCTGGGTGCCACATAGCTCAGTCCTGGGTGTCACATAGCTCAGTCCTGCGTGCCACATAGCTCAGTCCTGGGTGCCATACTTGGCCAAACCTGCCTCAGTGATTTGGAGGCAAAACTCTGGAGTGAAATGGCCAGTTCCGTCAACTCTGCGATGGTTGAAGGTAAACGCTGAACAAAGAATGATTGTTTGTGTTCAAAATTTAGTTAGACAAAGTAAAGAGGCGTTCCCAGGTGTGGCTCATGGTTTCTAATGAAGATAGATGGAAAGAAGTGCATTCTAGTGATGAAGGTATTCAGCACGGACATAAACTGATCACATGTTATCCAAAGGACAAATAAACATGTTTAACACGAACATAGACTGGTTCCATGATATCAAAAAGGACAAATAAAAGATAATGGTTATCAGTCAGGATCGAGAGTCCATGAGACAAAACTTATAGCACAAAATATATATTCTTTTTTCATACTATTCGTCATTTCCCGCGTTAGCGAGGTAGCGTTAAGAACAGAGGACTGAGCCTTTGAGGGAATATCCTCACCTGGCCCCCTTCTCTGTTCCTTCTTTTGGAAAATTAAAAAAAAAAAAAACGAGAGGGGAGGATTTCCAGCCACCCGCTCCCTCCCCTTTTAGTCGCCTTCTGCGACACGCAGGGAATACGTGGCAAGTATTCTTTCTCCCCTATCCCCAGGGATATATATAGAATATATACATGGAAAAATATGAATAATCTATACTTTGATGTATACATTATACAATATAATACATGTTATCGGCTCTGCACAACGCTCGAAGTCAAGCCACAAATGTAGAATGCACACTCTTCACTTCCGCTCACCAGACTCCACTACAGGTTCAAGAAATGTAGAAACAATACAGAACAGAGCAGCAAAACTCATTCCGTCACTCAGATATAAACTTTTAAAATAATCTCAAATCTTGTATTATGTCTTTGTCATAGGAAAGAGGCACATTTCGACGACATCTTATACAAGTTGAAATAATATTTGGCGACTGGCAATTAGTATGATCTACGATAGTCCCTGCTAGAAACGCAGCGACCCAGATATTACGGTGATAAAGAAAACGAGATGTGATACAAACATGGGCAATGGTTTTCATGTAAGTCACGATATAGAACATGGGAATAAAGTTATAGAACACGGGAATAAAGTTGTAAAACACGGGAATAAAGTTATAGAACACGGAATAAAATGATAGAACACGGAAATAAAGCTACAGAACACGGGAATAAAATCATAGAACACAGGATTAAAGTTATAGAACACCGGAATCAAGTCATAGAACACGGGAAATCAACTTATAGAACACGGGAATCAAGTCATAGAACACGGGAATCAAGTCATAGAACACGGGAATCAACTTATAGAACACGGAAATCAAGTTATAGAACACGGGATTCAACTTATAGAACACGGGAATCAACTTATAGAACACGGGAATCAACTATAGAACAAGGGAATCAACTTACAGAACACGGGAAATCGAGTTATAGAACACGGGAATCAAGTCATAGAACACGGGAATCAAGTAATAGAACACGGGGTATGGGGGCATCGGATCTAACTAGGCTCCATCTTCGTGTGGGAGTCTGTCAACATGACTGCTTGTTGACTGTTCACATGACTGCTTGTTAACTGTCCACATAACTGCTTGTTGACTGTCCACATGACTGCTTGTTGACTGTCCACATGACTGCTTGTTGACTGTTCACATGACTGCTTGTTAACTGTCCACATAACTGCTTGTTGACTGTCCACATGACTGCTTGTTAACTGTCCACATGACTGCTTGTTGACTGTCCACATGACTGCTTGTTAACTGTCCACATGACTGCTTGTTAACTGTCCACATGACTGCTTGTTGACTGTCCACATGACTGCTTGTTAACTGTCCACATGACTGCTTGTTGACTGTCCACATGACTGCTTGTTAACCGTCCACATGACTGCTTGTTGACTGTCCACATGACTGCTTGTTAACTGTCCACATGACTGCTTGTTGACTGTCCACATGACTGCTTGTTAACTGTCCACATGACTGCTTGTTAACTGTCCACATGACTGCTTGTTAACTGTCCACATGACTGCTTGTTGACTGCCCACATGACTGCTTGTTAACTGTCCACATGACTGCTTGTTAACTGTCCACATGACTGCTTGTTAATTGTCCACATGACTGCTTGTTGACTGCCCACATGACTGCTTGTTGACTGCCCACATGACTGCTTGTTAACTGTCCACATGACTGCTTGTTGACTGTCCACATGACTGCTTGTTAACTGTCCACATGACTGCTTGTTGACTGTCCACATGACTGCTTGTTAACTGTCCACATGACTGCTTGTTGACTGTCCACATGACTGCTTGTTAACTGTCCACATGACTGCTTGTTGACTGTCCACATGACTGCTTGTTAACTGTCCACATGACTGCTTGTTGACTGTCCACATGACTGCTTGTTAACTGTCCACATGACTGCTTGTTAACTGTCCACATGACTGCTTGTTGACTGTCCACATGACTGCTTGTTGACTGTCCACATGACTGCTTGTTAACTGTCCACATGACTGCTTGTTGACTGTCCACATGACTGCTTGTTAACTGTCCACATGACTGCTTGTTGACTGTCCACATGACTGCTTGTTAACTGTCCACATGACTGCTTGTTAACTGTCCACATGACTGCTTGTTGACTGTCCACATGACTGTTTGTTAACTGTCCACATGACTGCTTGTTAACTGTCCACATGACTGCTTGTTAACTGTCCACATGACTCTTGTTACTGCCTCTACTCTTGTACTCCACATGACTGGATTGTTGACTGTCCACATGACTGCTTGTTAACTGGTCCACATAACTGCTTGTGGACTGTCCACATGACTGCTTGTTAACTGTCCACATGACCTAGCATGTTGACTGTCCCACATGACTGCTTGTTAACTGCCACATGACTGCCTTGTTGACTGTCCCACATGACTGCTTGTTGACTGTCCCACATGACTGTTTGTTAACTGTCCACATGATCTCTTGTTAACTGTCCACATGAATGCTTGTTAACTGTCCCAATGACTGCTTGTTGACTGTCCACATGACAGCTTGTTAACTGTCACAATGGTCTGCTTGTTAACTGTCCACATGACTTGCTCTTGTAGGACTGTCCACATGACTTCTTGTTACTCCACATGACTGACTTGTTCCACATGACTGCTTGTTAACTGTCCCACATGGACTTGCTGTTTGGACTGCCACATGACTGCTTGTTAACCTGTCCACATGACTGCTTGTAGACTGTCCACATGATCTGCTTGCTTACTGTCCACATGACTGCTTGTTGTTGACTGTCCACATGACTGTTGATAGACTGTCCACATGACTGCTTGTTACTGTCCACATGACTGCTTGTTGACTGTCCACATGACTGCTTGTTAACTGTCCACATGACTGCTTGTTAACTGTCCACATGACTGCTTGTTGACTGTCCACATGACTGCTTGTTGACTGTCCACATGACTGCTTGTTAACTGTCCACATGACTGCTTGTTGACTGTCCACATGACTGCTTGTTAACTGTCCACATGACTGCTTGTTGACTGTCCACATGACTGCTTGTTAACTGTCCACATGACTGCTTGTTGACTGTCCACATGACTGCTTGTTGACTGTCCACATGACTGCTTGTTAACTGTCCACATGACTGCTTGTTGACTGTCCACATGACTGCTTGTTAACTGTCCACATGACTGCTTGTTGACTGTCCACATGACTGCTTGTTAACTGTCCACATGACTGCTTGTTGACTGTCCACATGACTGCTTGTTAACTGTCCACATGACTGCTTGTTAACTGTCCACATGACTGCTTGTTGAACTGTCCACATGACCTGCTTGTTAACTGTCCACCATGACTGCTTGTTAGACTGTCCACATGACTGCTTGTTGACTGTCCACATGACTGCTTGTTAACTGTCCACATGACTGCTTGTTACTGTCCACATGACTGCTTGTTAACTGTCCACATGACTGGCTTGTTGACTGTCCACATGACTGCCTTGTTGACTGTCCACATATGACTGCTGGTAACTGACCAATACTGCTTGTTGACTGTCCACATGACTGCTTTTTAACTGTTCCACAATGACTGCTTTGTTGACCTGACCACCATGACTGCTTGTTAACTGTCCACATGACTGCTTGTTGACTGTCCCACACTACTGCTTGTTAACTTCCACATGACTGCTTTTGACTTCCAAATGACTGCTTGTAACAGTCCCACATGACTGCTTGTTGACGTGTCCACATGACTGCTTTTAATGTCCACATACTGCATGTTAACTGTCCAACATACTGCTTGTTAACTGTCCACATGACTTGCTTGTTGACTGTCCACATGACTGCCTTGTTAACTGTCCACATGACTGCTTGTTAACTGTCCACATGACTGCTTGTTAACTGTCCACATGACTGCTTGTTAACTGTCCACATGACTGCTTGTTGACTGTCCACATGACTGCCTGTTAACTGTCCACATGACTGCTTGTTGACTGTCCACATGACTGCTTGTTAACTGTCCACATGACTGCTTGTTAACTGTCCACATGACTGCTTGTTGTCCGTCCACATGACTGCTTGTTGACTGTCCACATGACTGCTTGTTAACTGTCCACATGACTGCTTGTTGACTGTCCACATGACTGCTTGTTAACTGTCCACATGACTGCTTGTTGACTGTCCACATGACTGCTTGTTAACTGTCCACATGATTGCTTGTTAACTGTCCACATGACTGCTTGTTGTCCGTCCACATGACTGCTTGTTGACTGTCCACATGACTGCTTGTTAACTGTCCACATGACTGCTTGTTGACTGTCCACATGACTGCTTGTTAACTGTCCACATGACTGCTTGTTGACTGTCCACATGACTGCTTGTTGTCCGTCCACATGACTGCTTGTTGACTGTCCACATGACTGCTTGTTAACTGTCCACATGACTGCTTGTTAACTGTCCACATGACTGCTTGTTGTCCGTCCACATGACTGCTTGTTGACTGTTCACATGACTGCTTGTTAACTGTCCACATGACTGCTTGTTAACTGTCCACATGACTGATTGTTAACTGTCCACATGACTGCTTGTTAACTGTCCACATGACTGCTTGTTAACTGTCCACATAACTGCTTGTTGACTATCCACATGACTGCTTGTTAACTGTCCACATGACTGCTTGTTAACTGTCCACATGACTGCTTGTTAACTGTCCACATAACTGCTTGTTGACTGTCCACATGACTGCTTGTTAACTGTCCACATGACTGCTTGTTAACTGTCCACATGACTGCTTGTTAACTGTCCACATGACTGCTTGTTGACTGTCCACATGACTGCTTGTTAACTGTCCACATAACTGCCTGTTGACTGTCCACATGACTGCTTGTTAACTGTCCACATGACTGCTTGTTGACTGTCCACATGACTGCTTGTTGACAGTTATCAGTGGAGGAGAAACTTGTGATCCTTGATAACTGAATAAATTCCTTAATAACATCAGTTATCAGTGGAGGATCCAAAATAACAGTCAATAAAATATGATTATATACGTGTATTTCATCTCCTCCTTCCTGTGCAAAGTTAATATGAAGGTCATTTTGCACAGACTATCCTTCAGGGACTATCCTTCAGAGACTATCCTTCAGAGACTATCCATCAAAGACTATCCTTCATATGATCATACTTCACTGACTATCCTTCAGACAATCCATCAGGAACTATCCATCCTAGACTCTCCTTCATCTGAAGTTACATCTAAAGTGTTTTCCAATCACATATGTGTATGATATCCTCTTGGTGAATGATATCCTCTTGGTGTATGATATCCTCTTGGTGTATGATATCCTCATGGTGTACGATATCCTCATGGTGTATGATATCCTCATGGTGTATGATATCCTCTTGGTGAATGATATCCTCTTGGTGTATGATATCCTCTTGGTGTATGATATCCTCATGGTGTATGATATCCTCATGGTGTATGATATCCTCTTGGTGTATGATATCCTCATGGTGTATGATATCCTCCTGGTGTATGATATCCTCCTGGTGTATGATATCCTCTTGGTGTATGATATCCTCTTGGTGTATGATATCCTCCTGGTGTATGATATCCTCTTGGTGTATGATATCCTCATGGTGTATGATATCATCATGGTGTATGATATCCTCTTGGTGTATGATATCCTCCTGGTGTATGATATCCTCATGGTGTATGATATCCTCTCGGTGTATGATATCCTCTTGGTGTATGATATCCTCCTGGTGTATGATATCCTCTTGGTGTATGATATCCTCATGGTGTATGATATCATCATGGTGTATGATATCCTCTTGGTGTATGATATCCTCATGGTGTATGATATCCTCATGGTGTATGATATCCTCCTGGTGTATGATATCCTCATGGTGTATGATATCCTCTTGGTGTATGATATCCTCCTGGTGTATGATATCCTCATGGTGTATGATATCCTCTTGGTGTATGATATCCTCTTGGTGTATGATATCCTCCTGGTGTATGATATCCTCTTGGTGTATGATATCCTCATGGTGTATGATATCATCATGGTGTATGATATCCTCTTGGTGTATGATATCATATTGTATGATATCCGTATATGTGTATGATATCCTCTTGGTGTATGATATCCTCTTAGTGTATGATATCCCCTTGGTGTATGATATCCTCCAGGTGTATGATATCCTCTTGGTGTATGATATCATCATGGTGTATGATATCCTCTTGGTGTATGATATCCTCATGGTGTATGATATCCTCCTGGTGTATGATATCCTCTTGGTGTATGATACCATCATGGTGTATGATATCCTCTTGGTGTATGATATCATATTGTTGTATGATATCCGTATATGTGTATGATATCCTCTTGGTGTATGATATCCTCTTGGTGTATGATATCCTCTTGGTGAATGATATCCTCTTGGTGTATGATATCATATTGTTGTATGATATCCGTATATGTGTATGATATCCTCTTGGTGTATGATATCCTCTTGGTGTATGATATCCTCTTGGTGTATGATATCATATTGTTGTATGATATCCGCATATGTGTATGATATCCTCTTGGTGTATGATATCCTCTTGGTGTATGATATCCTCTTGGTGTATGATATCCTCATGGTGTATGATATCCTCTTGGTGTATGATATCATATTGTTGTATGATATCCGTATATGTGTATGATATCCTCTTGGTGTATGATATCCTCTTGGTGTATGATATCCTCTTGGTGTATGATATCAATTGTGTATGATATCCGTATATGGTATGATATCCTCTTGGTGTATGAATACTCTTGGTTGATATCCTCTGGTGTATGATATCCTCTTGTGTATATCTGAATATCCTCATGTGTATGATATCCTCTTGGTGTATATTCTCTTGTGTATGATATCCTGTGTATATATCCCTGGTGTATGATATCCTCTGGTGTATGATATCATATTGTTGTATGATATCCGTAATGGTATGATATCCTCTTGGTGTATGATATCCTCTTGTGTATGATATCCTCATGTGTATGATATCCTCTTGGTGTATGATATCCTCTTGTGTATGATATCCTCATGGTGTATGATATCCTCTTGGTGTATGATATCCCGTGTATGATATCTTGTGTATGATATCCTATATGTGTATGATATCCTCTTGGTGTATGATATCCCTGGTGTATGATATCCATATTGTTGTATGATATCCGTATATGTGTATGATATCTCTTGATGTTGATATCCTCTTGTATGATCCTCTTGATAGATTCCGTATATTTGTGTATGATATCCTCTTGGTGTATTATATCCTCATGGTGTATGATATCCTCTTTGTGTATGATATCCTCATGATGTATGATAACCTCATGGTGTATGATATCCTCACGGTGTATGATATCCTCATGGTGTATGACATCCTCCTGGTGTATGATATCCTCATGGTGTATGATATCCTCCTGGTGTATGATATCCTCTTGGTGTATGATATCCTCATGGTGTATGATATCCACATGGTGTATGATATCCTCTTGGTGTATGATATCCTCATGGTGTATGATATCCTCCTGGTGTATGATATCCTCATGATGTATGATATCCTCTTGGTGTATGATATCCTCAAGGTGTATGATATCCTCATGGTGTATGATATCCTCCTGGTGTATGATATCCTCTTGGTGCATGATATCCTCCTGGTGTATGATATCCTCATGGTTTATGATATCCTCATGGTGTATGATATCCTCTTGGTGTATGATATCCTCATGGTGTATGATATCCTCCTGGTGTATGATATCCTCATGGTGTATGATATCGTCATGATGTATGATATCCTCATGATGTATGATATCCTCTTGGTGTATGATATCCTCATGGTGTATGATATCCTCGCGGTGTATGATATCCTCATGATGTATGATATCCTCATGAAATATGATATCCTCTTGGTGTATGATATCCCCATGGTGTATGATATCCTCATGGTGTATGATATCATCTTGGTGTATGATATCCTCATGGTGTATGATATCCTTATGGTGTATGATATCCTCATGGTGTATGATAACCTCATGGTGTATGATATCCTCCTGGTGTATGATATCCTCATGGTGTGTGATATCCTCATGGTGTATGATATCCTCATGGTGTATGATATCCTCTTGGTGTATGATATCCTCATGGTGTATGATATCCTCTTGGTGTATGATATTCTCTTGGTGTATGATATCCCCATGATGTATGATATCCTTATGATGTATGATATCCTCATGATGTATGATATCCTCTTGGTGTATGATATCCTCCTGGTGTATGATATCCTCATGGTGTATGATATCCTCTTGGTGTATGATATCCTCTTGGTGTATGATATCCTCGTGGTGTATGATATCCTCATGGTGTATGATATCATACTGGTGTATGATATCCTCTTGGTGTATGATATCCCCATGGTGTATGATATCCTCATGGTGTATGATATCCCCATGGTGTATGATATCCTCATGGTGTATGATATCATCTTGGTGTATGATATCCTCATGGTGTATGATATCCCCATGGTGTATGATATCCTCATGGTGTATGATATCATCTTGGTGTATGATATCCTCATGGTGTATGATATCATACTGGTGTATGATATCCTCTTGGTGTATGATATCCCCATGGTGTATGATATCCTCCTGGTGTATGATATCCCCATGGTGTATGATATCCTCATGGTGTATGATATCATCTTGGTGTATGATATCCTCATGGTGTATGATATCCCCATGGTGTATGATATCCTCATGGTGTATGATATCCCCATGGTGTATGATATCCTCATGGTGTGTGATATCCCCATGGTGTATGATATCCTCATGGTGTATGATAACCTCATGGTGTATGATATCCTCCTGGTGTATGATATCCTCATGGTGTATGATATCCTCTTGGTGTATGATATCCTCATGGTGTATGATATCCTCATGGTGTATGATATCCTCTTGGTGTATGATATCCTCATGGTGTATGATATCCTCATGAAATATGATATCATACTTGTGTATCTGATATCCTTGTTGAGGTCCTTCTTTCCACATACTTTACCTCATGGAAGACATCACTGGACACCTAGCATGAGTTACCGTCTGTCACGAGTGCTTTTTCCGACACACTCGACCTCTTCTTTGGTCTGTGAATTTTCCAATTCGCTATCAATTCCCTGCTTCCGTTCCCTTAGTGTTTCCTCCAACCACAATCTTATCTTCATCAGTTCTGGACACGGCCATCCTCTGTCCCCCCCACTCAAGATGCCCATTCTGTCCCCCCCTCGCCCAGCTTACTGGTCGTCTCTGTCCAGCTTTGCTGACGCTTTAAAGTGCGTCGTCGCTGACCAAGATGCGTCCAGCTGTGCTGACTGCATAGCGGAGATTAGCGTCCAGCTGTGCTGACTGCATAGCGGAGGTTAGCGTCCAGCTGTGCTGACTGCATAGCGGAGGTTAGCGAGCAGCTGTGCTGACTGCATAGCGGAGGTTAGCGTCCAGCTGTGCTGACTGCATAGCGGAGGTTTCATAGTTGGATCCACTGATGGGGTCATTCTGCTTGGGATGAATGCAAAGTCAAGCACAAATTGAAGACAAAATAGAGTTTACTGGCTTGACTTCTTCATCTACCCAATGATACCTTTAGCTCAGTCTCCCCCCACTCTCTCTCTCTCTCTCTCTCTCTCTCTCTCTCTCTCTCTCTCTCTCTCTCTCTCTCTCTCTCTCTCTCTCTCTCTCTCTCTCTCTCTCTCTCTCTCTCTCTCCCATCTTAACGAATCAACATCTAACATCATTGCTCACGATACCAATTTTTTTTCGGGGTTGTCCTTTGTTCTCCTTTTATACTTTCTGTGATCCTATATGTACTCCTTCTCCCCTCCACTTCCCACTAAGTCCTCCACTGTACGTTTTCCCTGGTTCCCAATATGTATGGCCCAGGTAAACATACCTGGCAGGTCAGTATACCTAGTTCCAATCCTTGTCTCTAAATTTCTTCTCTTCCTCAAAAGCCAAATTTTTTTTCCCCATCTCCTAAGAAGCTTGCCTTGGTGCTCCCCGGCCCTACGGAGAGAGACCGTGCTTATCCCTCCACTTATCACATCTTCACCCTCACTTCTCGTCTCTCCAGAGTCTTTGAAACCCATCAAGTCTCACTTTGAAACCCATCAAGTCTCACTTTGAAACCCATCAAGTCTCACTTTGAAACCCATCAAGTCTCACTTTGAAACCCATCAAGTCTCACTTTGAAACCCATCAAGTCTCACTTCTCCCTCTGTCACTCACCTCTGATCCTCCTCCCTCTGTCACTCACCTCTGGTCCTCCTCCCTCTGTCACTCACCTCTGATCCTCCTCCCTCTGTCACTCACCTCTGGTCCTCCTCCCTCTGTCACTCACCTCTGGTCCTCCTCCCTCTGTCACTCACCTCTGGTCCTCCTCCCTCTGTCACTCACCTCTGGTCCTCCTCCCTCTGTCACTCACCTCTGGTCCTCCTCCCTCTGTCACTCACCTCTGGTCCTCCTCCCTCTGTCACTCACCTCTGGTCCTCCTCCCTCTGTCACTCACTTCTGGTCCTCCTCCCTCTGTCACTCACCTCTGATCCTCCTCCCTCTGTCACTCACCTCTGGTCCTCCTCCCTCTGTCACTCACCTCTGGTCCTCCTCCCTCTGTCACTCACCTCTGGTCCTCCTCCCTCTGTCACTCACCTCTGATCCTCCTCCCTCTGTCACTCACCTCTGGTCCTCCTCCCTCTGTCACTCACCTCTGGTCCTCCTCCCTCTGTCACTCACCTCTGGTCCTCCTCCCTCTGTCACTCACCTCTGGTCCTCCTCCCTCTGTCACTCACCTCTGATCCTCCTCCCTCTGTCACTCACCTCTGGTCCTCCTCCCTCTGTCACTCACCTCTGGTCCTCCTCCCTCTGTCACTCACCTCTAGTCCTCCTCCCTCTGTCACTCACCTCTAGTCCTCCCTCTGTCACTCACTCCTAGTCCTCCCTCTGTCACTCACTTCTGGCCCTCCTCCGTCCTGGACATCACCAAAACCTCGACTGGACGTTTCATCTGGGCTCATATTCCCTTGTGCCCAAAACGCGATTCTAATCTCCATTTCTCCCCACATGTCGCTCGTTTCTCTTGTTTAGCTTTGGAACACCATAATGTATCGCTCTCATAACACAAACATGTTGGCCATGGCCACATCCACCACACATAACCAGGGCCACACAAAAAATGTTGGCCATGGCCACATCCACCACACATAACCAGGGCCACACAATCTGCTTCTCAAAAAGTTGAGTTGTTGTGTAGATTTGACCCACTATCACATATCTGGACCGTATTTTGCTTCATTATAGAGTACCACACAGGTCTGTGTGGCTGCACGTCCGCCACACACCTTCGTTAACCAGAGCAAAAGCTGCTTCCACTTCTTCTGTGTTCACACCAACCAATCGAGGATGAACCATTATGGTGCTTTCTTCCCTCGACCACAAAGCTGTCAGACTCTCTTCTTTCCTTCATTTTCCTTGATCGTAGTTATCATTCAACCTTCCTCACTCACGTCTACAACACCCTGAAAAACTCTGACCCGTTTCCACCCATTATTACCCAAAAACTCTGACCCATTTCCATCCATTATTACCCAAAAACTCTGACCCATTTCCACCCATTATTACCCAAAAACTCTGACCCATTTCCACCCATTATTACCCAAAAACTCTGACCCATTTCCACCCATTATTACCCAAAAACTCTGACCCATTTCCACCCATTATTACCCAATTATCCCACTGGGTCGAGATGATAACAACTGGCGCATGTGTTCAGCCACAATTAGATCTAACAAACATTATTTGAGAAGTGTGTGATCACCTTGTGTTGCCCCTCACACGATGAAGATAAGGTTCAGAATCAATTAACAATTTATGATGATAAGAAATAAAGAAATGTTAGGTTTCGTGGTTGTCTTTGGATGCCAAGATGAGCACGATTTCAAGTGACCAACATTACCCAGCTGACCGTCCGGAGCGCACAGGTTATAGTCCCGGTTCTGAAGAATCAGTTGTAGATGAATGAAACCTCACATGACAGTCTGGTAGATGACTTCAGGTAGACAACGCGTCTACATGTCTACCTTGAGGAGTAGAAATGTAGATTAAAGTGTATAGAAGAGTCACTGAGGAAGGTTTGGGTTGAAGACAGCTGAGGAAGAAGTCACTGTTGTGGAGGACGGATGTCACTGAAGTCCTCCTCGTCTCATGCCAGTGACTGACGACTGTAGACAGTGAAATGATGGTCAGCTCCTTCCTGGTAGACCAGCTGACATGGTGGTAGATCACTGCTCGTGCATCAAGGATCGTAAATACAACATATTTATCTTGGAAAATAAAAGAGAAACATCAAACACACAAATGAGAAATATTATGAAACTCGTAAGTACTTGAGATTTGAGCTATTGCTCCATCTTGCCCATCTGCTGACCACCACTTCTCCTGGCTGACGTAGAGGCGTACGTGTCAGCCGGTTACCTGGTCTTCCTCACCTTCACTGTCAGCCACAACTTTACCATTGTAGTCAGCCTTCTTCTGAGTCGTGGTGGATGTCAGGCAAGTGGAGTACAACCTTCTCCACATCACCGTACAGTCCACACAGATCCTCAACCTCCACATGAACACTACGTCCAGAGGCGAGTGTAGACACAGGCGAGTGTAGACACAGGCGAGTGTAGACAGGGCGAGTGTAGACAGAGGCCAGTGTAGACAGAGGCCAGTGTAGACAGAGGCGAGT
Organism: Panulirus ornatus; assembly: GCF_036320965.1. Taxonomy (NCBI): domain Eukaryota; kingdom Metazoa; phylum Arthropoda; class Malacostraca; order Decapoda; family Palinuridae; genus Panulirus; species Panulirus ornatus. Next base: position 7,705,937 of record NC_092266.1, on the reverse strand, counting down.
GTAGACAGAGACGAGTGTAGACAGAGGCGAGTGTAGACAGAGGCGAGTGTAGACAGGGCGAGTGTAGACAGAGGCGAGTGTAGACAGAGGCGAGTGTAGACAGGGCGAGTGTAGACAGAGGCGAGTGTAGACAGAGGCGAGTGTAGACAGAGACGAGTGTAGACAGAGACGAGTGTAGACAGAGGCGAGTGTAGACAGAGGCGAGTGTAGACAGGGCGAGTGTAGACAGAGGCGAGTGTAGACAGAGGCGAGTGTAGACAGAGACGAGTGTAGACAGAGACGAGTGTAGACAGAGGCGAGTCTAGACAGAGGCGAGTGTAGACAGAGGCGAGTCTAGACAGAGGCGAGTCTAGACAGAGGCGAGTGTAGACAGAGGCGAGTGTAGACTGAGGCGAGTGTAGAAACAGGCGAGTGTAGACAGAGGCGAGTGTAGACAGGGCGAGTGTAGACAGAGGCGAGTGTAGACAGGGCGAGTGTAGACAGAGGCGAGTGTAGACAGAGGCGAGTGTAGACAGGGCGAGTGTAGACAGAGGCGAGTGTAGACAGAGGCGAGTGTAGACACAGGCGAGTGTAGACAGAGACGAGTGTTGACAGAGACGAGTGTAGACAGAGGCGAGTGTAGACAGAGGCGAGTGTAGACAGAGGCGAGTGTAGACAGAGACGAGTGTAGACAGAGACGAGTGTAGACAGAGGCGAGTCTAGACAGAGGCGAGTGTAGACAGAGACGAGTGTAGACAGAGACGAGTGTAGACAGAGGCGAGTCTAGACAGAGGCGAGTCTAGACAGAGGCGAGTCTAGACAGAGGCGAGTGTAGACAGAGGCGAGTGTAGACTGAGGCGAGTGTAGACACAGGCGAGTGTAGACACAGGCGAGTGTAGACAGAGACGAGTGTAGACAGAGGCGAGTGTAGACAGAGGCGAGTGTAGACAGAGGCGAGTGTAGACACAGACGAGTGTAGACAGAGGCGAGTGTAGACAGAGGCGAGTGTAGACAGAGGCGAGTGTAGACAGAGGCGAGTGTAGACACAGGCGAGTGTAGACAGAGACGAGTGTAGACAGAGGCGAGTGTAGACAGAGGCGAGTCTAGACAGAGGCGAGTCTAGACAGAGGCGAATCTAGACAGAGGCGAGTGTAGACAGAGGCGAGTGTAGACAGAGGCGAGTGTAGACAGAGGCGAGTGTAGACAGAGACGAGTGTAGACAGAGGCGAGTGTAGACAGAGGCGAGTGTAGACAGAGGCGAGTGTAGACAGAGGCGAGTGTAGACAGAGACGAGTGTAGACAGAGGCGAGTGTAGACAGAGGCGAGTGTAGACAGAGGCGAGTCTAGACAGAGGCGAGTCTAGACAGAGGCGAGTGTAGACAGAGGCGAGTGTAGACAGAGGCGAGTGTAGACAGAGGCGAGTGTAGACACAGGCGAGTGTAGACAGAGACGAGTGTAGACAGAGGCGAGTGTAGACAGAGGCGAGTGTAGACAGAGGCGAGTGTAGACAGAGGCGAGTGTAGACAGAGGCGAGTGTAGACAGAGACGAGTGTAGACAGAGGCGAGTGTAGACAGAGGCGAGTGTAGACAGAGGCGAGTGTAGACAGAGGCGAGTCTAGACAGAGGCGAGTGTAGACAGAGGCGAGTGTAGACAGAGGCGAGTGTAGACAGAGGCGAGTGTGGACAGAGGCGAGTGTAGACAGAGACGAGTGTAGACAGAGGCGAGTGTAGACAGATGTGGAGACTAACACTATACTGTCACCAGGGAAATGACAGATCTTACAGTCGTTTCCCATCTGCTCAAGTAGCGCCTGGTCATATGGACTTAATGGTTAGATTTCTTTAATACTTGAGCAACACCTCGAGTCTGCAGTGTTGCAATGTTGCAACTTGCACCATGTTGAAGAGAGAGAGAGCAATTCAGTGATGGATGAAAGAAGGTAATAATAACGTCCATGGTTTTGTCATCATGTTGGCAACAAGGTACAATAAGACCAAAGACGAATCGATCAAACTGGAAGATCCCAGTACAGAAAAAATGGCTGATCTTACATCTAATGGAAGGAGTTTAACTTTGTAGCTCATGGCGAATCTCATAGCCACATTGATGGCGAGACTTGCGTGCCCCTGGGAGGCGAGCCTTGGAGGAGGAGGTTGGAGGGAGAACACACACACACACCTTCAAGGGTGACAGGCTGAGGCTCACACTCACACTCGCACTCACACTCACACTCACACTCACACTCACACTCAATTTGTGATCAACAGATATGACAGTTGAGCAAGGATTACTCAATCTTGATACCCAATGTTTAAGACTTTAGATAATATATATATATATATATATATATATATATATATATATATATATATATATATATATATATATATATATATATATATATATATATATATAAAATCTACAGTGTAAAGATAAGATAAGGTATCTGAGAAGACCCATATTCTTTTATTCACATCATCATTAGGACTTTCTTCAACAGACTGACTTAATATTTGATAACAGTGATAAAAGATAAGAAGGTCAGGTCAGGTCAGGTCACATGACCTAACAGTTTCTCTTTTGAAACCATATTTTGATAGTGATGAAAGTGATCAATTATTCCGTTCCACATTGTGGTCTTCTGACGCATGATTCCGTTCCACATTGTGGTCTTCTGACGCATCATTCCGTTCCACATTGTGGTCTTCTGACGCATGATTCCGTTCCACATTGTGGTCTTCTGACGCATCATTCCGTTCCACATTGTGGTCTTCTGACGCATGATTCCGTTCCACATTGTGGTCTTCTGACGCATCATTCCGTTCCACATTGTGGTCTTCTGACGCATCATTCCGTTCCACATTGTGGTCTTCTGACGCATAATTCCGTTCCACATTGTGGTCTTCTGACGCATCATTCCGTTCCACATTGTGGTCTTCTGACGCATCATTCCGTTCCACATTGTGGTCTTCTGACGCATCATTCCGTTCCACATTGTGGTCTTCTGACGCATAATTCCGTTCCACATTGTGGTCTTCTGACGCATCATTCCGTTCCACATTGTGGTCTTCTGATGTACCATTCTGTTCCACATTGTGGTCTTCTGATGTACCATTCTGTTCCACATTGTGGTCTTCTGACGCATGATTCCGTTCCACATTGTGGTCTTCTGATGTACCATTCTGTTCCACATTGTGGTCTTCTGACGCATGATTCCGTTCCACATTGTGGTCTTCTGATGTACCATTCTGTTCCACATTGTGGTCTTCTGATGTACCATTCTGTTCCACATTGTGGTCTTCTGATGTACCATTCTGTTCCACATTGTGGTCTTCTGATGTACCATTCTGTTCCACATTGTGGTCTTCTGATGTACCATTCTGTTCCACATTGTGGTCTTCTGATGCATCATTCTGTTCCACATTGTGGTCTTCTGATGTACCATTCTGTTCCACATTGTGGTCTTCTGATGTACCATTCTGTTCCACATTGTGGTCTTCTGACGCATGATTCCGTTCCACATTGTGGTCTTCTGATGTACCATTCTGTTCCACATTGTGGTCTTCTGATGTACCATTCTGTTCCACATTGTGGTCTTCTGATGTACCATTCTGTTCCACATTGTGGTCTTCTGATGTACCATTCTGTTCCACATTGTGGTCTTCTGACGCATGATTCCGTTCCACATTGTGGTCTTCTGATGTACCATTCTGTTCCACATTGTGGTCTTCTGATGTACCATTCTGTTCCACATTGTGGTCTTCATTACCAAGACCATCAAGAACACCCAAGTTCACTTGGCCCATCCCAACTGTTCACATGTTCTCAATAACACAGTGGTCTATGTTGCAAAGTGGACCATATTCACCCTGTTGCACAGCTGCGAGGACCACTGTGTACATCTTGTGCTGGACCGGTACATATAGGGAACATATGGACCAGGATGTGGTTGTGAAATGGACCAGGAAGTGGTTGTTATCTGGTCCTCATGTGTGTGAACGTTCTTCAACACTGAACATGTGGTTATGTGGGTTGTGTTCACATATAACATGGTTGTTATTATCTTGATTCTTGGTAGTTTTAATATTCTTTTTATGTTTGCCGCTACCCAGGGTTCTTATACACATGATGGTAACTACCCAGGGTTGTTATACACATGATGGTAACTACCCTGGGTTGTTATACACATGGTAACTACCCAGGGTTGTTATACACCACATGGTAACTACCCAGGGTTGTTATACACCACATGGTAACTACCCAGGGTTGTTATACACATGATGGTAACTACCCTGGGTTGTTATACACATGATGGTAACTACCCTGGGTTGTTATACACCACATGGTAACTACCCAGGGTTGTTATACACATGATGGTAACTACCCAGGGTTGTTATACACATGATGGTAACTACCCTGGGTTGTTATACACATGATGGTAACTACCCAGGGTTGTTATACACATGATGGTAACTACCCTGGGTTGTTATACACATGATGGTAACTACCCTGGGTTGTTATACACCACATGGTAACTACCCAGGGTTGTTATACACATGATGGTAACTACCCAGGGTTGTTATACACATGATGGTAACTACCCTGGGTTGTTATACATATGGTAACTACCCAGGGTTGTTATACACATGATGGTAACTACCCTGGGTTGTTATACACATGATGGTAACTACCCAGGGTTGTTATACACATGATGGTAACTACCCAGGGTTGTTATACACATGATGGTAACTACCCTGGGTTGTTATACACATGATGGTAACTACCCTGGGTTGTTATACACCACATGGTAACTACCCAGGGTTGTTATACACATGATGGTAACTACCCAGGGTTGTTATACACATGATGGTAACTACCCTGGGTTGTTATACACATGATGGTAACTACCCTGGGTTGTTATACACCACATGGTAACTACCCAGGGTTGTTATACACATGATGGTAACTACCCAGGGTTGTTATACACATGATGGTAACTACCCTGGGTTGTTATACACCACATGGTAACTACCCAGGGTTGTTATACACATGATGGTAACTACCCAGGTTGTTATACACATGATGGTAACTACCCTGGGTTGTTATACACCACATGGTAACTACCCTGGGTTGTTATACACCACATGGTAACTACCCTGGGTTGTTATACACATGATGGTAACTACCCAGGGTTGTTATACACATGATGGTAACTACCCTGGGTTGTTATACACATGATGGTAACTACCCTGGGTTGTTATACACATGATGGTAACTACCCAGGGTTGTTATACACATGTTGGTAACTACCCTGGGTTGTTATACACATGATGGTAACTACCCTGGGTTGTTATACACATGATGGTAACTACCCTGGGTTGTTATACACATGATGGTAACTACCCTGGGTTGTTATACATATGGTAACTACCCAGGGTTGTTATACACATGATGGTAACTACCCTGGGTTGTTATACACATGATGGTAACTACCCTGGGTTGTTATACACATGTTGGTAACTACCCAGGGTTGTTATACACAAGTTGGTAACTACCCTGGGTTGTTATACACATGATGGTAACTACCCAGGGTTCTTATACATATGGTAACTACCCTGGGTTGTTATACACATGATGGTAACTACCCTGGGTTGTTATACACATGATGGTAACTACCCAGGGTTGTTATACACATGATGGTAACTACCCAGGGTTGTTATACATATGGTAACTACCCTGGGTTGTTATACACATGATGGTAACTACCCAGGGTTGTTATACACATATGGTAACGACCCATGGTTGTTATACACATGATGGTAACTACACAGGGTTGTTATACACATGATGGTAACTACCCTGGGTTGTTATACACCACATGGTAACTACCCTGGGTTGTTATACACATGATGGTAACTACCCTGGGTTGTTATACATATGATGGTAACTACCCTGGGTTGTTATACATATGATGGTAACTACCCAGGGTTGTTATACACATGATGGTAACTACCCTGGGTTGTTATACACATGATGGCAACTACCCAGGGTTGTTATACACATGATGGTAACTACCCTGGGTTGTTATACACATGATGGTAACTACCCTGGGTTGTTATACACATGATGGTAACTACCCTGGGTTGTTATACATATGGTAACTACCCTGGGTTGTTATACATATGGTAACTACCCTGGGTTGTTATACACATGATGGTAACTACCCAGGGTTGTTATACACATGATGGTAACTACCCTGGGTTGTTATACACATGATGGTAACTACCCTGGGTTGTTATACACATGATGGTAACTACCCTGGGTTGTTATACACATGATGGTAACTACCCTGGGTTGTTATACACATGATGGTAACTACCCTGGGTTGTTATACACATGATGGTAACTACCCTGGGTTGTTATACACATGATGGTAACTACCCTGGGTTGTTATACACATGATGGTAACTACCCTGGGTTGTTATACACATGATGGTAACTACCCTGGGTTGTTATACACATGGTGGTAACTACCCAGGGTTGTTATACACATGATGGTAACTACCCTGGGTTGTTATACACCACATGGTAACTACCCAAGGTTGTTATACACATGGTGGTAACTACCCAGGGTTGTTTTACACATGATGGTAACTACCCAGGGTTGTTATACACCACATGGTAACTACCCTGGGTTGTTATACACATGGTGGTAACTACCCAGTGGTGTTATACACATGTGTAACTACCCAGGGTTGTTATACACATGATGGTAACTACCCAGGGTTGTTATACACCACATGGTAACTACCCAGGGTTGTTATACATATGATGGTAACTACCCTGGGTTGTTATACACATGATGGTAACTACCCTGGGTTGTTATACATATGGTAACTACCCTGGGTTGTTATACACATGATGGTAACTACCCTGGGTTGTTATACACATGATGGTAACTACCCAGGGTTGTTATACACATGATGGTAACTACCCAGGTTGTTATACACATGATGGTAACTACCCAGGGTTATTATACACCACATGGTAACTACCCTGGGTTGTTATACACATGATGGTAACTACCCAGGGTTGTTATACACCACATGGTAACTACCCAGGGTTGTTATACATATGATGGTAACTACCCTGGGTTGTTATACACATGATGGTAACTACCCTGGGTTGTTATACATATGATGGTAACTACCCTGGGTTGTTATACACATGATGGTAACTACCCTGGGTTGTTATACACCACATGGTAACTACCCTGGGTTGTTATACATATGATGGTAACTACCCTGGGTTGTTATACACATGATGGTAACTACCCAGGGTTATTATACACCACATGGTAACTACCCTGGGTTGTTATACACATGATGGTAACTACCCTGGGTTGTTATACACATGATGGTAACTACCCTGGGTTGTTATACATATGGTAACTACCCTGGGTTGTTATACACATGATGGTAACTACCCTGGGTTGTTATACACATGATGGTAACTACCCTGGGTTGTTATACATATGGTAACTACCCTGGGTTGTTATACACATGATGGTAACTACCCTGGGTTGTTATACACATGATGGTAACTACCCTGGGTTGTTATACATATGATGGTAACTACCCTGGGTTGTTATACACATGATGGTAACTACCCTGGGTTGTTATACACATGATGGTAACTACCCTGGGTTGTTATACACATGATGGTAACTACCCTGGGTTGTTATACACATGATGGTAACTACCCTGGGTTGTTATACATATGGTAACTACCCTGGGTTGTTATACACATGATGGTAACTACCCTGGGTTGTTATACACATAATGGTAACTACCCTGGGTTGTTATACATATGGTAACTACCCTGGGTTGTTATACACATGATGGTAACTACCCTGGGTTGTTATACACATGATGGTAACTACCCTGGGTTGTTATACACATGATGGTAACTACCCTGGGTTGTTATACATATGGTAACTACCCTGGGTTGTTATACACATGATGGTAACTACCCTGGGTTGTTATACACATGATGGTAACTACCATGGGTTGTTATACACATGATGGTAACTACCCTGGGTTGTTATACACCACATGGTAACTACCCTGGGTTGTTATACACATGATGGTAACTACCCAGGGTTGTTATACACATGATGGTAACTACCCTGGGTTGTTATACATATGGTAACTACCCTGGGTTGTTATACATATGGTAACTACCCTGGGTTGTTATACATATGGTAACTACCCTGGGTTGTTATACACATGATGGTAACTACCCAGGGTTATTATACACCACATGGTAACTACCCTGGGTTGTTATACATATGGTAACTACCCTGGGTTGTTATACACATGATGGTAACTACCCTGGGTTGTTATACATATGGTAACTACCCAGGGTTGTTATACACCACATGGTAACTATCCAGGGTTGTTATACATATGATGGTAACTACCCTGGGTTGTTATACATATGATGGTAACTACCCAGGGTTGTTATACATATGGTAACGACCCAAATAACAAGTCTTTTCACAAATTGTGAATCTTAACAACCAAGTGTTTTCCTTCACATGACCAATAACCACTGTGGATATACCATTGTCTGTTTCCCATACTTCCAGTGGTGAACCAGCGATCAGTGGGTTCAATATAACACACACACACACACACACACACACACACACACACATACACACACACACACATACACACACACACATACACACACACACACACACACACACACACACACACACACATACACACACACACACACACACACACACACACACACACACATACACACACACACACACACACACACACACACACACACACACACACACACACACACACACACACACACACACACACACACATCTTCGTCTTCATCTTCTGTGAGGGTCGAGATAATCTTTGAGGTGATAAGAATATTATAGAATATTCCACATATTTCCGATATTTCACTTGATCTTGTAACTAGGTAGTGAGGATGTCTTGTTCAAAAGCCAGGGCTCAATTGTTGAGGAGAGAGAGAGAGGTCGTACAATGTGGTTCATTTGCATATTGGTTGACCCAGGCAACCACAGAGATGATGAACATGATCACTTCCTGTGGTCATATTGGTTGACCCAGGCAACCACAGAGATGATGAACATGGTCACTTCCTGTGGTGGTAATATCGTCTGGTCTGGTCATCAATATAATCAAATTTGGTTGTGTTATTTTGGTTGAACCATCTTGGGTTTAGGAACACCACAGACACATCATTATCTATCGACTTCGCTGGAGATGGAAGATCTACTTGCTAGAACAGATTTATATAAAGGCACATTATGTTCTTCATAAGCAACATAAAGGTCATGAAAGGTAAGGAAGAATAGGAATAAACGACTTTAAAGTTCTGTCTGTCCTTGCTAACACATCCCGTTTTCTTCACGCAGTTCTCCAGCAGTTTCTGTCTGTGTGGGAATCTTCGTCATCTTGACATATATATATATATATATATATATATATATATATATATATATATATATATATATATATATATATATATATATATATATTATCTCC